>NW_011889427.1:85872-89398 GCF_000151845.1 Pteropus vampyrus | reverse complement strand
TTTGATGTATATGTTACGGGAGCATCCCCATTGCTCTATACCGATTGCATAGTCCATGTGAGCTGCTATAAAAAGTAACAGAGATGAAGAGGCTTAATGAGACAGCTGCAATTAACTTCACACAGTCCTGGGGCAGAGAATTCATGGTAAAGACAACCACAGACTCAGCATCTTGAGGTCTTGCTTCCTGGTTCACACATGGCCTTCTGTGCTCTCACTGGGAGAAGTGCTCCCAGACATTTAAGACACTGGATTTTTGAATGATTAACTGTTTCTCGTTGAGCTTTTCTTCTTTCTAGGGCTGTGCCCTCTGGACACCTATCAAAAGGGCAGACCAATTATAATATCATATTTTTCTCGGGCAACTGAGTATCCAGCCCTCGGGGTACAGCATCTATGATGTCACATAGCTGATATTTTGAAGGGAATTTACTGATTAGCACTTAGTGCAGCTTGCTTGTCACTGTGGCTGCGTGTCATAAGAAGAATAACATTTTCTCAGGTCTCTCCTTCTACAGGCTGAGCGTTGGTTTTCCTCATAGAGCCCAGGGACAAGGGACAAACCAATACCCCTCAGCAGGTGCGCGGACTCACACGGCACAGACGCACTCATCGGAAGGAGGTTCAGCACTGACTCGTGCGAGTCCGCGTCACACCACACGCTGCATTTCCAATTATGATGCTGAGGCTGTAACATGGACATCATGTGTGTGTGTGTGATTCCAACTGTACACATCATCCTGGCGTGGCTGTGGCTGACAGAGCTCTACCACAGCAAGACGACTACCGTCCAAGTGCAGTTATCAGTGGACAGAGAAAGTTAGAGGCACAGAGAGTGACACTCAGATGGGCCCGACGCCTGCAATACACCTGTGACCCTGGTTCTCACACGTGTTCTCCGTTAGCCCTGGAAGGCAGCTAATCCCACACGCGCTCATGCAGGACGCAGACCTACACCTCACTGAGCACATCCACTCTCTCCTTGAGGTGGCCCAGAGGAGCAGTGGGGTGCAGGGGGGAGCATGCAGGGCCAGACACATGAGTTCACTCTTACACACCTGTGCTCTCGACACCAGCAAGCTCTCTGTGGTCCTGTTTGGCCTTGTTCACCTGTGATGCAGGTAAATGATATCACATCCCATGACTTATGTGCATGAGGAAAATGAAATAAGGTGATGGTGCTAAGTGTTTAAGTAACACATGTCACAGTAAAAGTCATATTTCACTAAATGAGCAACTTGCCACCACGTGCCCAGAGAAACCCACAACTGCTGTGGGTCTCCACCCTCTCTGTGGGACCCCAACCCCAGAGCTCCTTATACAGTCAGAGCACATGCAAATAAGGTCCCTCTGCTGATAAAAGCCAGCCCAGCCCCGAGCCTGCAGCTCTGGGACAGGAGCCCAGCCCCACGATTCCCAGGTGTCTCCATTCCGGGATCAGGTCTGAACACGCACACCGCACCATGGGATCAGCTGGGATCCGCTGGGTTTTCCTCGTCGCTGTTTTACGAGGTGACTGTTGGGGAACAGGGGACACTGCGTACATGAGTGGGTGTGAGTGAGGAACACGGACGTATGACATTTTCCTGACACTGACGTGTCTGTGTTCACAGGTGTCCAGTGTGAGGTGCAGCTGGTGGAGTCTGGGGGAGACGTGGTGCAGCCCGGGGGGTCTCTGCGACTCTCCTGTGTGGCCTCTGGATTCACCTTCAGTAGCTACTACATGAACTGGGTCCGCCAGGCTCCGGGGAAGGGGCTGGAGTGGGTCTCATACATTAATGGTGATGGCAGCAGCACAAACTACGCTGCCTCCGTGAAGGGCCGATTCACCATCTCCAGAGACAACGCCAAGAACACGCTGTATCTGCAAATGAGCAGCCTGAAGCCTGAGGACACGGCCGTGTATTACTGTGCGAAGGACACAGTGAGGAGACTTCAGTGTGAGCCCTGTCACAAACCTCCCTGAGGGAGACAGGAGAGGGTGCTCAGGACACCAGGGGGCGCTGAGGCTACACACAGCACAGCTCACACAGACCAGCCCAGCAGCAGGTGCACAGGGAGCTGGGGAAGGGGCTTCCTGTTGGGAGCAGCGATTTCCTCTCAAACCTCTCAGCTGCCTCCCAGGAGAATTACTGCTTCTTTGGGCCTCTAATTTTCCACATTCTCACACAGACGAGAAATGAAGAAGTAACGTGTCTGTAAATGGCAGATCAGCCGTGCCTGGGGACCTTTCCTGCAGCAGCTTTCAATGTGTCCTTTCTGATTTCGTGACAGAGAGACCACCTAAGGGCTTTATGTCCCTGAGGCTGGGAACTGTTTCCACACAGAATGAGACACAGCACGGTGCAGGGACCTGTGTGCTGAGCTCAGGCTCTGCCCCCCACAGACACGTGCTGTCCCCACATGGGCCTCCCTTCAGACAGGACACATGGCCCACATGGGTAGAATCAGCCCCCCAGGACTCTATCCGATGCAATTTCTCTCCTACCTACAACACAGTACCCTCCAGGTCTTCACTTACTCAGGTGGATTTTGAAATCCTCCCAACATGACCAGGTTCATCTATTGTCCTAATTTCACTAAGTCTGAGCTCCATGAAGCTCGATCCCAGCTCAATCTCACAGACTCCGCCCAGACCAGTCACAGAAGAGGGATTTCGTGCATATATGGCCTTCACCTGTCCCTAGTTCATCTGTTATCGTTAATCTAACTCGTTTGTCCATTTGTGGACCCCCAGGCAGGTTATAATCAGGAAGTCTAAAGGTGACCTGCTTACCCTACGTGTCATGCACACTTATGATTCAAGGTCACTCGGGAACTATTGAATGATATATCTGTCTCAGGTCGGGGCACAGCTGGTTGCTGACTCATGGGCACCACTAAGAACTCAGAAAACTTTTGACAGAGACATCTTGGTGGATGCACTTGTACAGAGCACCATGTTGGACAACTTATCGGTGTCTGTGGTGAGATAGGGTCAGGGGACACTTTGGATGTGCCAGTCACTTCTCATGTCTCTTCTTTTCCCAACGCTCCTGTCCTAGTGAGATGGGACCACTGCACCATGCCCTCACTTAGCCTTTCCTGCCTCCTGAAAGCCCAATTTTAAATACCATCTTTGAGAATTCAAACTCCAACATGCAAAGTTTGAGGGTCCCATTTCAGTCCATAAAATTACACCTGCGGACTCCAAAATCCACTGCTCTCCCTCATGTAAAATAAACTCTAAGCCAACGTCCCCAAATGTCTTACTCATTACAGCATCAGCTTAGAGCCAAACGTGCAAAGTCTCGTCTAAACATCATCTCATCAGAGACTGGTGGATCTTGACGTATGATTCATCCTGAAGTGAACGTCCTCTCAAAGTATGAACGTAGAAAAACAGACACATTTTGTGCCTCCCAAATGTGGCAATGGGGCAGTCAGAGGGCAGACATACCCATCTCGAAAGGGATGAAGAGGAAAGAAAGAGAAATTGTGGGGCCGGCACTGGTCCACAACCCAGCAAGGCAATCCCGCCAGGCCT
>NW_011889427.1:83757-85352 GCF_000151845.1 Pteropus vampyrus | reverse complement strand
GTTCACTGCCTTCTACGATCCATCAGTTTTCACTCACCTTTTAGTAGAAGGAGCAGGAAGAACCAACCATTCCTGCCCTTTGCTTAGAAATCCCCACAGCTAAATACACACTTTCACTGCTCACAGCTCTACCTTCCCCCAAACCCAAACCCACCAGCCAAGCTCTTTGACACTTCGTGACAAGGTCACATTTCCTGCAGAACCCGGGCCGTGTTTCTCATTTCCATGGACACCTCACCAGAACGACTCCCAATGTCGACACCCCAACCACCGCTGTCCTCGTGACTGTGTTCGCTTCTCCCAGGGTGTGGGAGCTTCCTCCACGGCTCTCCCGTCCTCTCTCTGAGCTCTCCACACAATCACCTGTAACACCCCTCACAGCAAGCTTGGAATTTTCTGCAAGGCACTTAAAAGTGTCCCACCTCCTACCCATCACCTGCTTCCACGTCCATGCACACCTTCTTTGGTGGTTATTCCAAAATCACACCACTTCTCAGTATCACATTCTGTCTCATGTGCTCAATCTGCCATCACAAACACCAATGACTGGGCAGCTTAACCGACATAAATATATTGTGTCATATGATAAGGTCAGGAATTCCAGGTGCGGGGTCCAGATGCATCTATACTTGGTGAGAATTCTTCCCAACGGACAGACAGCTGACGTCTAGGTGCAATCTCACGTGCTGGAGAAAGTGAGAGATGTGTCTCTTTTGTCCCCTCTTCTCATAAGGCCACCAGGTCCAGTGGATGAGGACTCACCCTACAGTCTCATTTAACCCTGACACTTCCTAAGAACCCTTCTGCCATACAGTCCATGGTGTGCTAGGTTTCACCACAGGAATGGTGGGCGTACAGTTCACACATAGCAAGAACCCAGGGATAACTGTGAGCAGGTTCACTGAACAGAAGGATTTTCATCACGTTCCTGGTTATGTCGGCACAGGCACAGGTTCCTGACAGCAGCGCATACAAGACGTCCTCACCCAGAGACCAGTACCTCCCAGACTTGATCGTGGACCTCCTGCCTCAGCGCATCCTGGAAGCCAGGACTCTGCGTGTCCTCCCGCCTGCTCTCAGCTCCCCCTGGGACAGAGCGCTCTCGTAGGTTGGCTTCTGTTTCAGGAGTGACAGTTCCTGATCCTGCAGTGAGGTGGCACATGCTCCTTTTGAGTCCAGCCAAGGAGACCGATGTCCTTTCAAAATGGGACCTCACCTGAGGTCCAACAGGTCCCTTGCCTGTTGTGCTCTCCATATTGCAGCTTCCTGGGAGAGACGTGACTTTGTTCAGTGATTTCCTGTCTAGTCATGTCTGTGCAGGTGCCACTTACACATAGTAAGATTAGATCCCTACATCTAATAACAGGTCAAAGGTCACCTCTGAGCATACATCTGGTGTGTGCATCTAATTCGCTGAATAATGGAAGTAGAGTGTGCAGTGACCACATGGTGTGTATCTGCAGAGTTTCTCAGAAGTGTCCTTCATTAGAGGAACCTAAAGAACATAAATGATCCAGCAAGTCCCCAAGAGATTCTGGACTCAGGAGAGTGCTGCCTGTGTCATGCATCTGTCATCCCCAGGTAAAGGGCTCTCC
>NW_011889427.1:80760-82551 GCF_000151845.1 Pteropus vampyrus | reverse complement strand
TAGAGACAATAAATGAAGAAGTGAACATTCTTTCGCAGATGACACATGACTGGTGATTAGGGACCTTCTTTCACCACCTTCTGTGTGTCCTGTTTTATTTCCTGACAGACATCACCTGAGGGCTTCGTCCTCACTGTGGCTGGGAAACATTCCCCACAGAGAGACACAGCACAGTCCAGGCTCCTGTGTGCAGAGCTCAGGCTCTCTGCCCCCCACAGGTACATGCTGTCCCCACATGGGCCCATCACTCAGAAAGGATTCCCCTTGGGGGAAGGAACACAGGGCACCCATCATTCCATAGTCCTGAAGTAGGATATCTGGTGGCATGAGCCCCGTTTACAAACAGAGTGAAAAGATGCTTTCTTGTTCAGAATCAGGATGGAGATGCCGGAGTCGTTGTCCAGCCATTGAGTGAGGAGACACAGAACAGGAATCGTGCATTACTCGGAAGTGCACGCTGAGCCCTCGCTGTCACTTCATTCTTAATTTTTGGCATGGGTCCCCTCCTATGATTCTGCACTGGGCCCTGGCATTGCACAGTCGCTCTGCTGTTGTGTCTTCAGACCCTATCACAGTGTTTGCAGTAAATATTCCCCACATCTGGGAATGCTCCCATTAGGAAGGTAGCTGCAGGCAGTGTGACCAGAGTGATGAGGGTTCAGGTGAGTGACCCCATGTGTTTGGATGTCTCTCTGGTTCCTGGTCTGTAGAGAAAGGAGCACTGTGAGCTTCCCACAGATGTGGCCTCCTCTTTACCCTGAAGAGCGTTTCTCTATCCAGGCCTCATGGGGTGGCCCAGCACCACAATCCAACCAAACAAGGGTTGTTCGCTCTACCCTGTGGGCCATTCACCTGTTTAGGTTTACATAGAGAAGTGAGCCTCTCTAGTGCACCCACATTGTGTCTTTGGTAAAGACAGATGGATCCTCTTTATCTAACAGAACACAATCGTGTAGAGGGAAGAAATATTCACACCCTAGACCAGTTGTCTATAGGAATCCCCATTCAGCACTGAGGGTACAGCCCCCTGTCCCCACATCAAAGCTTCAGCCTCAGCTGAAACGCAGTGGGGGAGATGAACCCAGAGTTAGGAAGGAAGCGGGTTCTCACACATGATGTGGTCAAGGTCAATCGAGGAGCTCCTGAGGGACGACTGTGTGTCCCAGGTCTGTCCCCATGGTTCACAGTGGAGGACGAAGGACACAACTCTTTTCCCGTAGGAAATGGGGACAGACTATGACAAGGTGCTGCTGTAGAGAAAGCATAAGGTCATCCTCTGAATTGTGTGTTTATGTATTTCATTAGCTTCTCGACATTGCGATGTTTTAACATCTTTATAACCCTTTCTGGATGTGGACAGACTTCTGCTCACGGGAACCCAATCCTTAGAGTCAGCACAGGGCCTGGCGTGGCACATGCCTTTCACACGCAAAGAAGCCCACCAGGGGACACCAGCTCTGTCTGCCCACACACCCCAGGATGCAATATCCTCTGCCTTCAGTATTCCTGGCCCGGGTGCCAGGCAACTGGAGAAGCCCCTCCAGCTTCAAGGCCAGTAAAATAATCAGCCCTAAGCTGATTGCCCACCCTGCTCTTCCTTCCCCAAGAAAAACCCAGTAAATCTCAGGTGCTAAGCTCCCCTCTGACCCCCTGTCTGCTGCTTCCTGAACACTCTGGTGTCCTCCATGAGACCCTGGTGCATCATAACCACCCGTCTCTAGGACCCGTGAGTGTGAAACACTCTATTTCCCCCGATCCCTTTCTATGCTTCCTCCTGTAGCCACACCTGTC
>NW_011889427.1:77161-77895 GCF_000151845.1 Pteropus vampyrus | reverse complement strand
AAATGTGGTTGTGGTTGTTATCGTGGCGGATGTAAAAGGTCAAACGTACATGATGCGAACAGTTTAGCCCCGTCTCTGCTGTCCTTCACCACGAGCCGTCAGGGAACAAGCCTGACCTGCCTCCCTTGGCGCAGAAAATGCCACAGCTGAGCGTCCGATTCCCTTCTCCTCATTCTACCTTCCACAGAACAGCAGGAGAAACACGTCACACAAGTTCCCCACCGTCCATAACAGGGACCGCCTCCCTCCAGGTTCCACTAAGAAGTTTCCGGCACCATCCGAGCACCCGTCACGATGGCCGTCGTCACACACATTTCTGCATCTGCTCAGGACGGCTGAGGTTTCCCCCACGAAGACTGAGGCTGCTCCCCGGCTCCCGTCTTTCTCTCTGAGCTCCCCCCGGATCCTCCTCTAAAGACCCGTCCACAGCATGGAGGCTTCTTCTAACACGCATCTCAACACCCTTCCAGCATCTTTTCTCAGCCTGGCTCCAACGCAGCGTCCAGTTTTTATGTATCTGTTACAGCAGCACCCCCATCTCCCTTTACCGATTTCATGGCCCATGTGAGTTGCTATTAAAGAATAACATGAGATGAAGTGGCTTATAAGACAGCTGGAAGTTGCTTCACACAGTCCAGGGGTGAGAAGACCATGATAAAGACACCAACAGACTCGGCATCTTGAGGTCTCGCTTCCTGGTTCACACACCGTCTTCCTGTCTCTGTGCCCTCACT
>NW_011889427.1:75621-77111 GCF_000151845.1 Pteropus vampyrus | reverse complement strand
GGTGAGAAGACCATGATAAAGACACCAACAGACTCGGCATCTTGAGGTCTCGCTTCCTGGTTCACACACCGTCTTCCTGTCTCTGTGCCCTCACTGGGGGAAGGGTGACGCAGCCCCTGGGTCTCTATTCTTTGGACACTAATCCTGTTCATGATGGTTCCACCTTCATTACCTCATCACCACCCAAGTTCACCACTTCCACACACCATCAGGCGGGACGTTATGTCTATCATATACATTGGCTGCGTGGGACTCAAACGTTCATTTGTTTATAGTGATGGAACAATTGTTTATTCATATTCAAAAATTAATAAAAATGAAAGGAAAATCAGAGTACATCTGAAAATTAACTGAAAAATTCGCTTTCTTCAAAACATTAACTTAAGTGTAAAATATAAAAAATTTATCTTTTATAAGAACAATGCTTTTTTTGTGACCGTGGTCTTGCTGCTGAGTGATTGATTAGCTAAAACTTTAACAACAAGTCCCAAGAAAGAACATACCAATCAATCAGAATTTGTGAAAAAAGGAATCTTTTATCCACTAGAGATACCATCCAGAAAAAGAAAGGATGAGCGGACACTGGGAAAGTGCAGTTTCAACTCAAATATCTGGTATAAAGTTGCTGCTGGATTATGTAAAAACCTTACACATTATGCAGGATCCCAGACCCTCAGACCACACAGCACACCCCACAGTGCGGGGAGGCTGGGGAGGAAGTGAAGTTCTGTTAGGGTCACAGTGTCCTGTCCCAGGAGCACAGCTGCTCAGGCACCTCACTGTTTGCCTGACTGTGGGCTCCTCATCCCTGAAAACACCAACGCCGAGAAAATGAGTTAGTTAATCAAGGGTAAACATTTCTCTATTTGCAAGATGATGAATTTATTCACTGCATACTCACATTTTTGCTTTGACCTTTCTTCATGCCAAAGTTCAGTTATTTTGATGGAATTTATTTGGCTTTTCCACAATATGATTGGGGAGGTGGAATATTTGCACAAAGAATATTTTCTGGTTGTCACAGTAACAAAAATGTCATAAGGTAAGAAAATAGGTCACAAACTAAGAAAACAAGATAATGGGAAGGAAAACTCTTTATTTTTATTATTTTAGACCAAGATCGGCATTATTTGTATATGACATATGATTATAAACATTTGGCAATCGTGGCTGTATATAGGAATGTTAGGTATCGGAAAGCACCTGAGTGATTGAAAAGCCTTGTAAATTTATTTGAAAAGTGCATGAGAATTAAAAACTGTAACCTACTCATCTAGCCCATTTTTTCTTGTTATGCTCTGAAAAGTCAGGGTGTCCCCTGAGCTGAATGTAATGTCTCTCATAAACCATGTGATCCAATATGCTTGACGTATGAGAGACTGAGTTTGAGTAGAGACGTTCATTGGGTTCCCAGAGGGTTCAGGGAGCCTGACCCAGTCCCTCCCCACTTATGAGGAGCAGGCTGCCCACATGCAAATTCCTCCTCCAGC
>NW_011889427.1:67249-74050 GCF_000151845.1 Pteropus vampyrus | reverse complement strand
GCTGTCCCCACATGAGCCCTCCCTTCAGACAGGACACATGGCCACAGGGGTAGGATCAGCCCCCAGGACTCTACCCAATGCCGTTTCTGTCCTGCCTACAACACATGACCCTCCAGTTCTTCACCAAATTGGGTGGATTTGGAAACACACCGAACATGATCAGATGTCATGTACTGTCCGAATTTCACTGAGTCTCTCCTACACCCTGAGAATGACTGGTCATTCTCCCATCCTCTGCCCAGCCAGTCACAGAGAAGGGATTATGTACATTCACCTGTCCCCACGTCATCTCCGATCATCACTCTTACACGTCTTTCCATTTATGGACACCCAGACAGGTTATATCAGGGGGTCTAAAGTGACATTCTTACCCTACATGTCAAGCACACATATGATTCAATGTCACACAGACACTTTTGAAGGACAAGTCTGTGTCAGGTCGGGGCACAGCTGCCTGCTGACCCAGGGGCACCAGTAAGAACTCAGAAACCTGATGAAACAAAATATCTTGATGGACCAACGTATACTGAGCATCAAGGTAAACACCTCATTGTGGCCATGGTGAGCCATGGGTCAGGAAACACCATGGATATGCTGGTCACTTCTCACATGATCTTATTTTTACAACTCCAGTCCTAGTGGGGTGGGACCACCACACTGTGACCTCATTTAGTTTTCAAGCCTCCTTAATGCCCTATTTAAACACCATCACTGAGAATTCAGACTCGAAGGCATGAATTTTGAATAATTGAACTCAATTCATAATATTCCACCAGTGGACCCCAAAATTCATGTCTTTCTCTCATACTAAATACATTAAATCTAAACCAACTGTCCCAAATATAGTACTAGTTACAGCACTAACTCTAAAGTCTAAAGTCTCATCTAAATATCATCTTATTAGTTATTAGTGGGACTTGATATACAATTCAGACTGAGTCTAACGTTCTCTCCAACTGTGAACCTATAAAACCTGATGACTTATGTGCTTCCTAAATACGATGGAGGGGCAGCCAAAGGGTGGAAACCTCCATCTGGACTCTCTACGACAGTCTCTCCGTGGCTCTGAGGGGCGGCAGTCGCACCCCCAGGCACTGCCAGGTGCTGGTCAATCCAAAGGCTTTGATTGGAGGCCGTGTCACCCGTTACACTGAGGTGATGGCCCAGGTCTTGACCAGAGAATCCTCCCTGATCACCTGAGTCTCCTCCAAGGTCATTCCGCCCTTTTCTTCAACATACTGCATCTTCAGCACCGTGTGGGTTATGATCCTGTTTAGTAAAATCCATGAAGTCTGACATCTCCCTTCATTCCACCCCACCTTCTGCTCCCGTTCATTTCAAAGTGGCTTCTGCTGGAATCATCACTTACTGGCTGACGCTGAGATGGCCGATCAGACCCGCAGGCCAGGACTTTGATTTTTTTTTATGTAATGTTTTTAGCAACACTTTTTCTGCCCTCTTCAGAACGTAGTCCACAATTTTGGCTTATGCATGACTGGCCCTTTTTCACAACTCCACATTCTCAGGGGCATTTGATTCATACTGCTGTCTTTGATCCATCACTGTCCTATCACGTTTTACTGGAAACATTACAAAGAAGGAACCAACCAACCCGCCTTTAGCTTAGTAATCCCCGAGCTAAATACGCACTTGCACTGCGCACAGCTCTACCTTAGACTTCACCCTAAAACTGGTCACCTACATTGTTTGAAACTTTGTGACAAGGTCACTTTCCTCCAAAACCCATGATGTATTCTCATTTCCATTGACATTTCACCAAAATGGCTCACAATGTTGACCCTCCAACCACCGTGTCCTCGTGATTGTGTGCGTGTTCTCTCAGTGCGGGAGCTTCCTCCACGGCTCTCCCGTCCTCTCTCAGAGCTCTCCACACAATCACCTGTAACACCCCTCATAGCAAGCTTCGAATTTTCTAGCAGGCACTTAAAAGTCTCCCACCTCCTACCCATCACCTGCTTCCACGTCCACGTGAACCTTCCTCGGTGCTTGTTCCAGCAGCACCCACTTCTCAGAACTACAGTCTGTCTCATGTGCTCAAGCTGCCATCACAATCACCAATGACTGGGCAGCTTAAATGACAGAAATTTTTTGTCCCACATTGTGGGGGCAGAAAGTCCATGTTCAAAGTGCAGACACCAAAATTCCCAGTGAGTATCCCTCCCCACAGGGCAAGAACTGACTGCTCAGTGCAGTCTCAATGCTGGAGAGAACGAACGATATTGCTCTTTCTGTTCATTGTCTTCTATGGTACGCATTCTGTTGGATAAAGTCCTTCTCCAGTACTATCGATTGTGTGTGAGGGTTCAACACATGAGTGGTGGGCATACAGTTCACATATAGCGAGATCCCAGGGATAACTGTGAGCAGGTTCACTGACCAGAAGGATGTTCATCACCTTTCTGGTTATGTCGGCAAAGGCACAGGTTCCAGACAGCAGCGCTTACGAGACGTCCTCACGCAGAGACCAGTGCCTCTCAGACGTGATCGTGGACCTCGTGTCCCAGTGCATCCTGGAAGCCAGGACTCCTGCGTCTCCTCCCGCCTGCTCTCAGCTCCCCCTGGGACAGAGCGCTCTCATGGGTGATCATGTTCCAGGAGTGACAGCACCTGGTCCTCGAGTGAGGTGACACATGCACCTTTTGAGTCCAGTCAGAGGGACCGATGCCCTTTCCAAATGTGAGATCTAACACGTCGTCATCTGTTGTACTCTCCAGATTCCAGCTTCCTGAGTGACACTCGAATATATTATGACTTTCAGTGATTTCGTGTCAATTCTATCTGTCCAGGTGTCTCTTACACGTAGTGAGATTAGATCCCTACATCTAGTAACAGGTCAAAGGTGACATCTGTGGGAACCTCTGCTCTGTGCATCTAATTCATAGACTAGTAGAAGTAGACTGTCCATCAAACAGCATGGTCTGTGTTTGCAGGGATTTTCCAATGTCACCTTCAACCCGAGGGAACTAAAGGACACTGGAGTCCCCAAACCCTCAAGAGCTTCCAAACTCAGGGGAGTGCTGCCTGTGTCAGTGCGTCCGTCTGCCCCAGGGAAGGGACTCCTGGTGGATTCACAAAGCTCTTGCTTGGGGACTCCCTGCAGCGTAGTGGGGGGTTACTGAGGCCTATTCACTCTTTCCGGAGGTGATGCATATGGTGTCGCTGAGGGAACATCCCAATGTCAGGGCACAGACATTGAATCCTGGACTGCAGGCACTGCAAGGTCAATGCCCCTGAGCCCACACGGGGCCCTCTCCTGCAGGGTGATGACTCAGTGCAGGGGGCGCTCAGGACCCACTAAGCAGCAGCTTCAGCTCCAGTAGCAGGTGCAGGGGGAGTGAGTAGGGCCTTACTCGGCGGGTCTGGGGCTTCCTCCTTTCATAACATTTAATTAACAGTCAAACATGGATGCTGAAGAAACAACAATGTCCTACTCTGTCAGGACCTTTTGCCAAACTCATGAAAGCAATAGGAACCACACACGAGGAGCAGATCTAGGAAACCTAGTCCTCTGAGTAGTGAGGAGCTGGTGGCAAGGATCGTTGACTAAATCACTAGGTGTTGCATTTAGGAGACAGTCTGACCCTGGAATGAGACATTCTCACTAAGAGCCTAGAACCGGTTCCGGTGTCTCCGTGTCACACAAAGGAGGTGGACAGTGAGGAGAAGTCTTGTGAGACGTGCTCCGCAGTGGCCAGAACTGTGTACAGAGATCAGGGCCCTGGCAGATAACAAATGTCTCCAACAAGAATTGGGACTGGACCCACAAATGCCCATTGTGCATGGTCCTTGTATCATTGACTCTCTCTCAGGTAGGGCCAAGAATTCAGCTATGAATACTGTGCCTCATGAATATGCAAGTGAGCCTAGGAGCACTAGGTTAAGTAGGGACATGTCTGTGTCCTCACAACACCCACCATCACACCTTCTACCACAGAGGCCCTGACAACACCACCCTCAGCATGGACTGGAGCTGGAATGTCCTCCTCCTGGTGGCAGTGGCCACAGGTAAGGGGATCCCCAGCCCTGGGCGGACGAGGGCACCAGGGCCAGTCAGGGCTCTGCACCCACTGCTGTCTCCTCTCCACAGGTGTCCACGCCCAGGTCCAGCTGGTGCAGTCTGGGGCTGAGGTGAGGAAGCCTGGGGCCTCCGTGAAGGTCTCCTGCAAGGCTTCCAGATACACCTTCACCAGTAAATATATGTACTGGGTGCGACAGGCACAAGGTCAAGGGCTTGAGTGGATGGGAAGAATTGATCCTGAAGATAGTAGCACAAGCTATGCGCAGAAGTTCCAGGGCAGAGTCACCATCACCGCAGACACATCCACCAGCACAGCCTACATGGAGCTGAGCAGTCTGAGGCCTGAGGACACGGCCACATATTACTGTGTGAGAGACACAGTGTGACGACCCACATCCTGCGAGTGACAGAAACCCTGAGGGAGAGGGCAGCTGTGTGGGGCTGAGGAAGGAAGGGAACATTTATTCCCCTGAAGTTCTCACACAGAGTCAGGTACCAGAGATGGAGAAGAAGATCTCAAATGCTCATCTGTCATTCAGGGAAAGGTGTCATGAGTCCAGGTGTCCTGCAGGAAGACGCAGGGTCGCCATTTCCTGACAGGTCCTTATCATTTGTCATTGCTTCTGCAGAGGGCACCGTTGCACCTCCCTGGTCTCTGGATGAGGGAGTTAGTTCAGGCATCATCTGGGATTACGTGTTGGTGTCAGATTCAGGGTTTGGACTGCAGATCCCCCGGCCATTCCTCCCACGTTCCCCTGTGTCTGAAAAGGGAATGATGCTTCAATATAGGAAAGTATAAAGAATGAAGGATGAACTCCTACTGCCCAGTCTGAGGTCCAGCACCAGGCCCATGACCTTCTGGGAGGACGATCCTGACTCCTGGTAGCAAAGTCATGGTGACGGGTGAGCCAGGTTCTAGCACAGTCCACCTCAGTTCTCTCCTGCAGGGCTGAGCTCCTGAAGAGGCTCCTCCCCTCCTACCACAGCCTCCTGTGTCCCTGTCCCTGGGGCAGGACTGCTGTCCTCACACACGGGGAGCACCGTGGGGAGACCTTTGATGATGTGGGACCCACGTCCAGTCTTGTGACTTCCCTGTCCCTGCTGAATCACAGTACCACACACTCAGAGTACAGTCTACACACATTGACGTTCACAGTCTAGAGGTCAAAGCAAAAAGTCAGTCTCCCTGGACAGACTTCAAGGTGCTGGCAGGACCACAGATGCTCAGAGGTTTAGGGGGCTGGATTTGAACACGTGTGCTCCTCAACATTACATATTGAAATTTTATCCCCACAAAAGACCGTGTTAGGGGTTGGGGTGTTTGGAAGGCGCTGGATGACAAGGCCAGGGTTCTCATGAAGTGGATTAGCACCTGACTAAATCAGGCCACAGAGACCATGTGTGTCACTTCCTCCACCTGAGGACACTGCAAGAGCAAACCAGATATGACCCAGGAAGAGGATTCTCCCCAATGGTGACCATGCTGGCACCTCGATCCTGGATTCCCACCTCCTGAACCTTGAGAAGTGAATGGTTGTTAACATTAAATTACTCAGAAGGTTTTGTTCTCTTACTGTAGCCTGAGCAAACTCAGACAGTGGTCTGCTTCTGTGTCTTTCCTGGTTCAAGAGCCGCTTTCCTTACATCCTGACTCATGCCCCGTTCTCCAGCCCCACAGGTGGAGGAAGACACCTTACATCACTGGTCACATTGCTTTCTCCTCTAGAGTCTAATCTCTGCCTCGCTCTGGCGTGAAGACTTGTGGCTGCATTAGGATTCTCTCAGATAAAACCAGAAGCCATTTACCTCAAGATGTCTAATGGACCTGGAATGACAACGTGCCTATTCCCCCTGGAACAGTCACAGCTTCCGAGCACAGAGCCACTGAAACAGCCCAGCCCTCCGAATACTCACATCCATCCCACAGGCCAGTTCCACTAAGCACATCCTAACATCCCCCAAAGCTGACTCATTAAAGCATGACCTGAAGCCCAAAATACCGAAGAGCATCATGTCCAAAGTCCCAAGTGTAAACTCTAACTCAGGTGTCAGTGAGGATTCGGGTGCATGCATCCTGGGGCATAACCCTCTCCACTTGCAGACCTGTGATCCTAGAAGACCGGTTACCTCATTCTAAAATGCACTTTAGGGCAGGCACATGGTCACAGTCCAGACCCCTCCCTTCCTAAGAGAGGAAATGAAATTAGAGAGAAATCACCAGCTGAAGATGATTTTACACACATCTGAGAGAACTCCATTGGGCCTTAGGACCTGGGGATGAGCTGCTGTGGCTCAGACCCAACCTCTGGCCTGTCGCTCTGCCCTCGGATCCACCTTCCTGTGTCCTGAGGAGCCCCCTGATGGAAGAGCATCCTGCTCATCACATGTGTTCTGCAGGAGATGATTGAGACTTGACGTTTCTTTCACTTTATTCTCTCTCTGTGACTTGAAAAATGTCCACCAACAATTATCACATTGGAAGTAAAGTTTTAGTTAAGACAGTTGCAACTGCAGTATCGCCACAGGAGAGAAGCAGGGGCACCGCTGGGAGCAGCAGTGGCAGCTGGGGACTTGTGGCCTTGGGGTAGATGGTGGGGTCAGTTGACAGAAGTTACTGAGAGGGGACATGGTTTGCACAAGCGGGTCCATAAGTCTGTACCGGGAGGGACGCACCACTGAATGCTGGGTAAGGGGAGGGCCTGGGCGAGTCTCTGTTTCTCTGTGGGGCTTTGAAGGAAAAGTGTACTCAGGACACCAGGGGG
>NW_011889427.1:63682-65019 GCF_000151845.1 Pteropus vampyrus | reverse complement strand
CCCCCTCTCCGTGGAGGTGACGGCTTCCTTACGACCAATGCACTGTGCTTGGAGTTTGTGTCAGGAAACATGGTTGTGCTTGTTATCGTGGAGGATGTAAAGGATCAAACGTACGGCTTTCGGACAGTTTAGAGTCATCTCTGTTGTCCTTCACCACGAGCAGTCAGGGGGCGGAGCCTGACCTGCCTCCCTTGTCGTAGAAAGAGCTTCAGCTGAGCGTCTGATTCCCTTCTCCTCATTGTACCTTCCACAGAACAGCAGGAGAAACACGTCACACAAGTTCCCCACTGTCCATAACAAGAACCGCCTCCCTCCAGGTTCCACTAAGAAGGTTCCGGCACCATCTGAGCACCCGTCACGATGGCCGTTGTCACCCACATTTCTGCATCTGCTCAGGATGGCTGAGGTTTCCTCCACGAAGACTGAGGCTGCTCCCCGGCTCCCGTCTTTCTCTCTGAGCTCCCCCCAGATCCTCCTCTAAAGGCTCGTCCACAGCATGGAGGCTTCTTCTAACACGCATCTCAGCACCGTTCCAGCATCTTTTCTCAGCCCGGTTCCAACGCAGCATCCAGTTTGATGTATATGTTACGGGAGCATCTCCATTTCTCTATACCGATTGCATAGTCCATGTGAGCTGCTATAAAAAGTAACAGAGATGAAGAGGCTTAATGAGACAGCTGGAATTAACTTCACACAGTCCTGGGGGAGAGAATCCATGGTAAAGACAACCACAGACTCAGCATCTTGAGGTCTCACTTCCTGGTTCACACATGGCCTTCTGTGCCCTCAATGAGAGAAGTGCTCCCAGACATTTAAGACACTGGCTTTTTGAATAATTAACAGTTGCTCGTTGAGCTTTTCTTCTTTCTAGGGCTGTGCCCTCTGGACACCTATCACAAGGGCAGACCAATTATGATCTCATATTTTTCTCGGGCACCTGAGTATCCAGCCCTCGGGGTACAGCATCTATGATGTCACATAGCTGATATTTTGAAGGGAATTTACTGCTTAGCACTTAGTGCAGCTTGCTTGTCACTGTGGCTGCTGTCATAAGAAGAATAACATTTTCTCAGGTCTCTCCTTCTACAGGCCGAGCATTGGCTTTCCTCGTAGAGCTCAGACACGAGGGACACACCAACACCCCTCAGCAGGTGCGCAGACTCACACGGCACAGACGCACTCATTGGAAGGAGACTCAGCATTGCCCCGTGCGAGCCCGCGTCACACCACACGCTGCATTTCCAATTATGACGCTGAGGCTGTAACATGGACATCATGTATGTGTGTGCGATTCCAACTGTACACGTCATCCTGGCGTGGCTGTGGCTGACAGAGCT
>NW_011889427.1:51646-62382 GCF_000151845.1 Pteropus vampyrus | reverse complement strand
AAACCTCCCTGAGGGAGACAGGAGGGGAGCTTAGGACACCAGGGGGCGTTCAGAGTACACACAGCACAGCACACACAGACCAGCCCAGCAGCAGGTGCACAGGGAGCTGGGGAAGGGGCTTCCTGTTGGGAGCAGCGATTTCCTCTCAAATCTCTCAGCTGCCTCCCAGGAGAATTACTGCTGTTTCTTTGTGGCTCTGATTTTCCACATTCTCACACAGATGAGAAATGATGAAGTAACCTGTCTGTAGAAGGCATATCAGCGGTGCCTGGGGACCTTTCCTGCAGCAGCTTTCAATGTGTTTTTTCTGATATCTTGGCAGAGAGACCCCCCTGAGGGCTTCGTGTCCCTGAGGCTGGTTCTGTTTTTCACACAGAGAGACACAGCACAGTGCAGGGACCTGTGTGCTGAGCTCAGGCTCTGCCCCCCACAGACACACGCTGTCCCCACATGGGTGTCCCTTCAGACAGGACACGAGGCCACATGGGTAGGATTAGCCCCCCAGGACTCTATCCAATGCCATTTCTGTCTTGCATACAACGCAATACGCTCCAGGTCTTCACTTACTCAGGTGGATTTTGAAACCCTCCCAACATGACCAGGTTCATCTACTGTCCTAATTTCACTAAGTCTGAGCTCCATGAAGCTGGATCCCAGTTCAATCTCACAGCCTCCACCCAGACCAGTCACAGAAGAGGGGTTATGTGTACATGGCATTCATCTGTCCCTAGTTCATCTGCTATCGTTAATGTAACAGTTCTGTCCATTTGTTGACCCCCAGGCAGTTTATACTCAGGGAGTCTAAAGGTGACTTGCTTACCCTACGTGTCATGCACACTTATGATTCAAGGTCACACAGGCACTATTAAAGGATAGGTCTGTGTCAGGTGGGGGCACAGCTGGCTGCTGACCATTGGACACCACTAAGAACTCAGAAACCTTATGAGCGAGGACATCGTGATGGACGCACCTCTACAGAGCACTGCGTTGGACACCTCATCGGTGTCTGTGGTGAGACAGGGTCAGGGAACTCGTTGGATGTGCCGGTCAGTTCTCATGTTTCTTCTTTTCCCAACGCTCCTGTCCTAGGGGGGTGGGACCACCACACCATACCCTCACTTAGCCTTTTCTTCCTCCTAAAAGCCCAATTTTAAATACTATCATTAAGAATTCAAACTCCAACATGCGATGTTTGAGAGTCACAATTCAGTCCATAAAATTACACCTGTGGACTCCAAAATCCATGGCTCTCCCTCATGTAAAATGAACTCTAATCCAACATCCTCAAATGTCTTACTCGTTACAGCATCAACTTAGAGTCTAACGTGCAAAGTCTCATCTAAACATCATCTCATCAGATCCTGGTGGATCTTGACGTATGATTCATCCTGAAGCGAATGTCCTCTCAAGGTATGAACGTCCAAAAAGAGACATGTTATGTGCCTTCAAAGTGTGACGATGGGGCAGCCAGAGGGTAGACAGTCCCATCCTGAAAGGGATGAAGAGGAAAGAAAGAGAAATTGTCGGGCCAACGCTGGTCCACAACCCAGCAAGGCAATCCTTCCAGGCCTTAAGGTTGGAGATGGTCCGCTCCAGCTGGATGCCCCCACTATGTACCCTCCGGATGGTGGTCCCACCTCGCGGGCCCACTGAGGTGCTGTCTCACGCTCTGTGCCCCAAAGAGAAGTCTCGCTGCAGCTCTGCTGGGCGGTGGTCACACTCGCATGCTCCGCTAGGTGGCAGTAACACCTGAGCTTGGCTTGGAGGTCATGTCACCTGTTAAATCTAATGCGGTGGCTCAAGACTCTGAAAGCAAGGAGTCCTCCCTGATGGTCTCGAGTCTCCTCCAAGGCCGTTCATCCCTTTTCTTAAACAGACTGTGTCCTCACAGCCAAAGTGGCTTATGATCCTTGTCTGTAGAATCCAAGAGGCCTGACCACCTTCCTCCATTCTGCCCCACGAGTTTGTCCCATTTACTTCAGAATAACAGTGTCTGTGCTGGAATAACCACAGTTCTAATCCTGGCTGGAGCAGAGATGGCTGATGAAACCTGCTGGTCATGCCCATTAATTTTTCTATCAAATTGTTTTTCAACAACATCTTTCCTGCCTGCTTCATAAGAAATGTCACGCTTCCGGCTGCATGGATGGGCTGGCACTTTTCAAGTCCCCGAGTTCTGATTAGCTCTTGATGTCCACTGCCATCTCCGATCCATCAGTCTTCACACATATTTTACTCGATGCAGCAGGAAGAACCAACCACTCTGCCCTTGCTTAGAAATCCCCACAGCTAAATACACACTTTCACTGCTCACAGTGCTACCTTCAGCTTCACCCTATAACTTGGCCACCACACACTTTGACACTTTGTGACAAGGTCACCTTTCCTACAGAACGTGTGACCTGTTCTCATTTCCATGGACACCTCACCAGAACGACTCCCAATGTCGACACCCCAACCACCGCTGTCCTCGTGACTGTGTTCGCTTCTCCCAGGGTGCGGGAGCTTCCTCCACGGCTCCCCGTCCTCTCTCTGAGCTCTCCACACAGTCACCTGTAACACCCCTCACAGCAAGCTTGGAATTTTCTAGCAGGCACTTAAAAGTCTCCAACCTCCTACCCATCACCTGCTTCCATGTCCATGCACACCTTCTTTGGTGGTTATTCCAAAATCACACCACTTCTCAGTAACACATTCTGTCTCATGTGCTCAAACTGCCATCACAAACACCAATGACTGGGCAGCTTAAACGGCAGAAATATATTGTGTCACATGATAGGGTCAGGAATTCCAGGTGCGGGGTCCAGATGCATCTATACTTGGTGAGAATTCTTCCCAACGGACAGACAGCTGACGTCTAGGTGCAATCTCACGTGCTGGAGAAAGTGAGAGATCTGTCTCTTTACCCCTCTTCTCATAAAGCCACAAGGTCCAGTGGATGAGGACTCACCCTACAGTCTCATTTATCCCTAACACTTCCTAAGACTCTTCTCCCATACAGTCCATGGTGTGTGAGGGTTCAACACATGAATGGTGGGCGTACAGTTCACAAATAGCGAGATCCCAAGGTTAACTGTGAGCAGGTTCACTGAATAGAAGGATGTTCATCACGTTCCTGGTTATGTCGGCTCAGGCACAGGTTCCTGACAGCAGCGCTTATGAGACGTCCTCACGCAGAGACCAGTGCCACCCAGACATGATCATGGACCACGTGTCCCAGTGCATCCTGGAAGCC
Organism: Pteropus vampyrus; assembly: GCF_000151845.1. Taxonomy (NCBI): domain Eukaryota; kingdom Metazoa; phylum Chordata; class Mammalia; order Chiroptera; family Pteropodidae; genus Pteropus; species Pteropus vampyrus. Next base: position 59,147 of record NW_011889427.1, on the reverse strand, counting down.
AGGACTCCTGCGTCTCCTCTCGCCTGCTCTCAGCTCCCCCTGGGACAGAGCGCTCTCATGGGTTGGCTTGCATTTCAGGAGTGACAGTTCCTGGTCCTGGAGTGAGGTGACACATGCACATTTTGAGTCCAGTCAAGGGGAACGATGCCTTTTCAAAATGGGACCTCACCAGAGGTGCAACAAGTCCCTCGCTTGTTGTGCTCTACAGATTCCTGCTTCTGGGAGAGACTTGGCAATGTTCATTGATTTCACGTCCAGGGATATCTGTGCAGGTGCCACTTACACATAATAAGATTAGATCCCTACATCTAATAACAGGTCAAAGGTCACCTCTGAGCACACATCTGGTGTGTGCATCTAATTCACTGAATAGTGAAAGTAGATTGTGCATTGAGCCACATGGTGTGTATCTGCAGGGTTTCTGAGAAGTATCCTTCATTACAGAATCCTAAAGAACTTAAATGATCCAGTAAGTCCCCAAGAGATTCTGGACTCAGGGAAATGCTGCCATGGTCAGCGCATTTGTCAGCCCCAGGGAAGGGGCTTCCTGGTGGTTCACAAAGCCCTTGCTTAAGTTCTCCCTGCACAGGAATTGGGGATGAGTGAGGACAATTCACTATATCTACAGGTGATCCCTAAGCATATCGTGTCCAGGAGGGAGTATCCTGAATCAGGGCACAGACATTTAATACCGTCCCAGCTCAATCTCCCAGCCTCCACCCAAGCCAGTAACAGAAGAGGGATTATGTGTATATATGGCATTCACCTGTCCCCACTTCATCTCCTATCGTCCCTCTAACATGTCTTTCCATTTATGGACACCCAGACAGGTTATATCAGGGAGTCTAAAGTGACATTTTTACCCTACATGTCAAGCATACTAATGATTCAACGTCACACAGACACTTTTGAAGGACAGGTCTGTGTCAGGTCGGTGCACAGCTTCCTGCTGACCCAGGGGCACCACTAAGAACTCAGAAACCTGTTGAAAGAAAATATCTTGATGGTCCAACGTATACTGAGCACCAAGCTAAACACCTCATTGTGGCCATGGTGAGCCAGGGGTCAGGGAACACGCTGGATAGGCTGGTCACGTCTCACATGTTCTTATGTTTACAACTCCAGTCCTAGTGGGGTGGGACCACCACACTATGACCTCACTTAGTTTTCAAGCCTCCTCAATGCCCTATTTAAACACCATCACTGAGAATTCATGAATAATTGAACTCAGTTCATAATATTCCACCAGTGGACTCCGAAATTCATGTCTTTCTCTCATGCTAAATACATTAAATCTAACCCAACTGTCCCAAATATAGTACTAGTTACAGCACCAACTCTAAAGTCTTAGGTCCAAAGTCTCATCTAAATATCATCTCATTAGTTATTGGTGGGACTTGACATACGATTCAGACTGAGTCTAACGTTCTCTCCAACTGTGAACCTATAAAACCTGATGACTTATGTGCTTCCTAAATACGATGGAGGGGCCGCCAAAGGGTGGGAACCTCCATCTGGACTCTACGACAGTCTCTCCGTGGCTCTACTGGACGGCAGTCGCACCCCCGGGCACTGCCAGGTGCTGGTCAATCCAAAGGCTTTGATTGGAGGCCGTGTCACCCATTACACTGAGGTGATGGCCCAGGTCTTGACCAGAGAATCCTCCCTGATCACCTCTGAGTCTCCTCCAAGGTCATTCTGCCCTTTTCTTCAACATACTGCATCTTCAGCACCGTGTGGGTTATGATCCTGTTTAGTAAAATCCATGAAGTCTGACATCTCCCGTCATTCCACCCCACCTTCTGCTCCCCTTCATTTCAAAGTGGCTTCTGCTGGAATCATCCCTTACTGGCTGACGCCGAGATGGCCGATCAGACCCGCAGGCCAGGACTTCGATTTTTTTTGTGAAATGTTTTTAGCAACACTTTTCCTGCCCTCTTCAGAACGTAGTCCACTATTTTGGCGTATGGATGACTGGCCCTTTTTCACAACTCCATATTCTGAGGGGCATTTGATTCATACTGCATCTTTGATCCATCACTGTCCTATCACGTTTTACTGGAAACATTACAAAGAAGGAACCAACCAACTCACCTTTAGCTTAGTAATCCCCGAGCTAAATACACACTTGCACTGCTCACAGCTCTACCTTCGACTTCACCCTAAACCTGGTCACCCACTTCTTTGAAACTTTGTGACAAGGTCACATTTCCTCCAAAACCCGTGACCTATTCTCATTTCCATTGACACTTCACCAAAACGGCTCCCAATGTTGACACTCCAACCACCGTGTCCTCGTGACTGTGTGCGTGTTCTCTCAGTGCGGGAGCTTCCTCCAGGGCTCTCCCGTCCTGTCTCTGAGCTCTCCACACAATCACCTGTAACACCCCTCACAGCAAGCTTGGAATTTTCTAGCAGGCACTTAAACGTCTCCCACCTCCTACCCATCACGTGGTTCCACGTCCATGTACACTTTCTTCGATGCTTCTTCCTGCAGCACCCACTTCTCAGAACCACAGGCTGTCCCATATGCGCAAGCTGCCATCACAAACACCAATGACTGGGCGGCTTAAATGACAGAAATTTATTGTCTCATGTGTAGTGGTCAGGAAGTCCAGGTGTTCGATCCAGATACATCAATGCCTGGTGAGAATCCTTCCTGACAGGCACACAGCTGACTTCTAGGTGCAATCTCACGTGCTGGAGAAAGTGAGAGATGTGTCTCTTTTGTCTCCTCTTCTCATACGGCCAGAAGGTCCAGTGGATGAGGACTCACCCTACAGTCTCATTCAACCCTGACACTTCCTAAGAACCCTTCTGCCATACAGTCCATGGTGTGTTAGGGTTCACCACAGGAATGGTGGGCGTACAGTTCACACATAGCAAGATCTCAGGGTTAACTGTGAGCAGGTTCGCTGACCAGAAGGATGTTCATCACTTTCCTGGTTATGTCGGCACAGGCACAGGTTCCTGACAGCAGCGCTTACGAGACGTCCTCACGCAGAGACCAGTGCCTCTCAGACCTGATCGTGGACCTCGTGTCCCTGCGCATCCTGGAAGCCAGGACTCCTGCATCTCCTCCCGCCTGCTCTCAGCTCCATCTGGAAGAGAGCGCTCTCATGGGTTGAATAGTGTTTCAGGAGTGACAGCACCTGGTCCTGGAGTGAGGTGACACATGCACCTTTCGAGTCCAGCCAGGGGGACCGATGCCCCTTCAAAACGTGACCTCATCTGAGGTCTAACACGTCGTCATCTGTTGTACTCTCCAGATTCCAGCTTCCTGAGTGACACTCGAATATATTATGACATTCAGTGATTTCGTGTCAATTCTATCTGTCCAAGTGTCTCTTACACGCAGTGAGATTAGATCCCTACATCTAGTAACAGGTCAAAGGTGACATCTGTGGGAACCTCTGCTCTGTGCATCTAATTCATGGACTAGTAGAAGTAGACTGTCCATCAAACAGCATGGTCTGTGTTTGCAGGGATTTTCCAATGTCACCTTCAACCCGAGGGAACTAAAGGACACTGGAGTCCCCAAACCCTCAAGAGCTTCCAAACTCAGGGGAGTGCTGCCTGTGTCAGTGCGTCCGTCTGCCCCAGGGAAGGGGCTCCTGATGGATTCTCAAAGCTCTTGCTTGGGGACTCCCTGCAGCATAGTGTGGGGTGACTGAGGCCTATTCACTCTTTCCAGAGGTGATGCATATGGTGTTCCTGAGGGAACATCCCGAAGTCAGGGCACAGACATTGAATCCTGGACTGCAGGCACTGCAAGGTCAATGCCCCTGAGCCCACACGGGGCCCTCTCCTGCAGGGTGATGACTCGGCTGCAGGGGGCGCTAGGACCCACTAAGCAGCAGCTTCAGCTCCAGTAGCAGGTGCAGAGGGAGTTGGTAGGGCCTTACTCGGCAGGTCTGGGGCTTCCTCCTTTCATAACATTTAATTAACAGTCAGACAGGGATGCTGAAGAAACAACAATGTCCTACTCTGTCAGGACCCTTTGCCAAACTCTTGAAAGCAATAGGAACCACGCACGAGGAGCAGATCTAGGCCACCTAGTCGTCTGAATAGTGAGGAGCTGGTAGCAAGGATCGTTGACTAAATCACTAGGTGTTGCATTTAGGAGACACACTGACCCTGGAATGAGATATTCTCACTAAGAGCCTGGAACCAGTTCCGGTGTCTCCGTGTCACACAAAGGAGGTGGACAGTGAGGAGAAGTCTTGTGAGACGTGCTCCTCAGTGGCTAGAACTGTGTACAGAGATCAGGGCCCTGGCAGATAACAAATGACTCCAACAAGAATTGGGACTGGACCCACAAATGCCCATTGTGCATGGTCCTTGTATCATTGACACTCTCTCAGGTAGGGCCAAGAATTCAGCTATGAATACTCTGCCTCATGAATATGCAAATGAGCCGAGGAGCACTAGGTTAAGTAAGGACTTGTCTGTGTCCTCACAACACCCACCATCACACCTTCCCCCACAGAGGCCCTGACAGCACCACCCTCAGCATGGACTGGAGCTGGAGCATCCTCCTCCTGGTGGCAGTGGCCACAGGTAAGGGGATCCCCAGCCCTGGGCGGACAAGGGCACCAGGGCCAGTCAGGGCTCTGCACCCACTGCTGTCTCCTCTCCACAGGTGTCTACGCCCAGGTCCAGCTGGTGCAGTCTGGGGCCGAGGTGAGGAAGCCTGGGGCCTCCGTGAAGGTCTCCTGCAAGGCTTCCGGATACACCTTCACCAGCTACTATATGCATTGGGTGCGACAGGCACCAGGACAAGGGCTTGAGTGGATGGGAAGAATTGATCCTGAAGATAGTAGCACAAGCTATGCGCAGAAGTTCCAGGGCAGAGTCACCATCACCGCAGACAAGTCCAGCAGCACAGCCTACATGGAGCTGAGCAGTCTGAGGCCTGAGGACACGGCCACATATTACTGTGCGAGACACACAGTGTGACGACTCACATCCTGAGAGTGACAGAAACCCTGAGGGAGAGGGCAGCTGTGTGGGGCTCAGGAAGGAAGGGAACAATTATTCCCCTGAAGTTCTCATACAGCGTCAGGTACCAGAGATGGAGAAGAAGATCTCAAATGCTCATCTGTCATTCAGGGAAAGGTGTCACGAGTCCAGGTGTCCTGCAGGAAGATGCAGGGTCAGCATTGCCTGACAGGTCCTTATCATTTGTCATTGCTTCTGTAGAGGGCACATATGCACCTCCCTGGTATCTGCATAAGGGGAGTGAGTACAGGCATCATCTGGGATTACGTGTTGGTGTCAGATTCAGGGTTGGGACTGCAGATCCCCCAGCCATTCCTCCCACGTTCCCCTGTTTCTGAAAAGGGAATGATGCTTCAATATAGGTAAGTATAAAGACTGAAGGGTGAACTCCTAGTGCCCAGTCTGAGGTCCAGCACCAGGCACATGACCTTCTGGGAGGACGATCCTGACTCCTTGTAGCAAAGTCATGGTGACAAGTGAGCCAGGTTCTAGCACAGTCCCCCTCAGTTCTCTCCTGCAGGGCTGAGCTCCTGAAGAGGCTCCTCCTCCAACAACAGCCTGCAGTGTCCCTGTCCCTGGGGCAGGACTTCTGTCCTCACACACGGGGAGCACCATGGGGAGACCTTGATGATGTGGGACCCACGTCCAGCCTGTGACTTCCCTGTCCCTGCTGAATCACATTATCACACACTCAGAGTACAGTCTACACACATTGACTTTCACAGTCTGGCGGTCAGAGCAAAAAGTCAGTCTCCCTGGACAGACTTCAAGGTACTGGCAGGACCACAGATGCTCAGAGGCTTAGGGGGGCTGGATTTGAACACGTGTGCTCCTCAACATTACATATTGAAATTTTATCCCCACAAAAGACCGTGTTAGGGGGTGGGGTGTTTGGAAGGCGCTGGATGACAAGGCCAGGGTTCTCATGAAGTGGATTAGCACCGGACTAAATCAGGCCGCAGAGACCATGCATGTCACTTCCTCCACCTGAGGACACAGCAAGAGCAAACCAGATATGACCCAGGAAGAGGATCCTTCCCAATGGTGACCATGCTGGCACCTCGATCCTGGATTCCCACCTCCTGAACCTTGAGAAGTGAATGGTTGTTAATATTAAATTACTGAGAAGGTTTTGTTCTCTGACTTCAGCCTGAGCAAAGTCAGACAGCGGTCTGCTTCTGTGTCTTTCCTGGTTCAAGAGCCGCTTTCCTTACATCCTGACTCATGTCCCGTTCTCCAGCCCCACAGCCTGGAGGAAGACACCTTACATCACTGGTCACATTGCTTTCTCCTCTAGAGTCTAATCTCTCTGCCTCGCTCTGGCATGAACACTTGTGGCTGTATTAGGATTCTCTCAGATGAAACCGGAAGCCATTTACCTCAAGACGTATAATGGTCCTGGAATGACAACGTGCCTTTTCCCCTGGAACAGTCACAGATTCGGAGCACAGAGCAACTGAAACAGCCCTCCGAATACTCACATCCACCCCACAGGCCAGTTCCACTAAGCACATCCCAACATCCCCAAAGCTGACTCATTAAAGCATGACCTGAAGCCGAAAATACCGAAGAGCATCATGTCCAAAGTCCCGAGTGTCATCTCTAACTCAGGTGTCAGTGAGGATTCGGGTGCATGCATCCTGTGGCATAACCCTCTCCACCAGTAGATCTGTGATCCTAGACGACCAGTTACCTCATTCTAAAATGCACTGCAGGGCAGGCACATGGTCACAGTCCACACTTCTCCCTTCCTAGGAGAGGAAATGAAGTTAGAGAGAAATCACCAGCTGAAGATGATTTTACGCACATCTGAGAGAACTCCATTGGGTCTTAGGACCTGGGGATGAGCTGCTGTGGCTCAGACCCAATCTCTGGCTTGTCGCTCTGCCCTTGGATCCACCTTCCTGGGTCCCGAGGAGCCACCTGGTGGAAGAGGAGCCAGCTCATCACCTGTGTCCTGCCAGGAGACGATTGAGACTTGACGTCTCCTTCACTTTATTCTCTCTCTGTGACTTGAAAAATGTCCTCCAACAATTATCACATTGGAAGGAAGGTTTTAGTTAAGACAGTTGCACCTGCAGTATCGCCACAGGAGAGAGGCAGGGGCACCGCTGGGAGCATCAGAGGCAGCTGGGGACTTGTGGCCTAAGGGTAGATGGTGGGGTCAGTTGACAGAAGTAACTAAGAGGGGACATGTTTTACACAGGAGGGTCCATATGCCTGTACCGGGAGGGACGCGCCACTGAATGCTGAGTAAGGGGAAGGGCCAGGCGCGTCTCTGTTCCTCTGTTGGACTTTGAAGGAAATGTGTGCTGAGGACATCAGGGGGTCAGGGCCTCCAGGGAGGTCAGGGCCTGCAGGGGGCATACACACCCCAAGGACTTGTGTCTCAGCCCCAGCAGCTCGTGCTGATGGAGACTCGGGGCTGGTTTCCTATGTGATCTGCAGCTTCCTGTCCTTGTAGCAGTGTCAGAGGAACCTGTGTACACTTACTATTCTC
>NW_011889427.1:50043-50358 GCF_000151845.1 Pteropus vampyrus | reverse complement strand
GGGGAGCAGCAGCTGGGCCTGTCCCATGGGGCGCCCTCTATGTGGAGGTAACAACTTCCTTAGGACCAAGGCACTGTGCTGTTTTTTTGTCAGAAAATGTGGTTGTGGTTGCTATCGCGGCGGATGTAAAGGATAAAACGTAAGGCTGCACACAGTTTAGACTCATCTCTGTTGTCCTTCACCACGAGTCGTCAGGGGGCGGAGCCTGACCTGCCTCCCTAGGCGTAGAAAGAGCCTCAGCTGAGTGTCCGATTCCCTTCTCCTCATTCTACCTTCCACAGAACAGCAGGAGAAACACGTCACACAAGTTCCCCA
>NW_011889427.1:48865-49183 GCF_000151845.1 Pteropus vampyrus | reverse complement strand
GCGTAGAAAGAGCCTCAGCTGAGTGTCCGATTCCCTTCTCCTCATTCTACCTTCCACAGAACAGCAGGAGAAACACGTCACACAAGTTCCCCACCGTCTATAACAAGGACCGCCTCCCTCCAGGATCCACTAAGAAGGTTCCAGCTCCATCTGAGCACCTGTTACGATGGCCGTCGTCACCCACATCTCTGCATCTGCTCAGGACAGCTGAGGTTTCCTCCATGAAGCCTGAGGCTGCTCCCCGGCTCCCTCTTTCTCTCTGAGCTCCCCCCAGATCCTCCTCTAAAGGCCCGTCCACAGCATGGAGGCTTCGTCTAA
>NW_011889427.1:38764-46050 GCF_000151845.1 Pteropus vampyrus | reverse complement strand
CAGGTGTCCAGTGTGAGGTGCAGCTGGTGGAGTCTGGGGGAGACGTGGTGCGGCCCGGGGGGTCTCTGCGACTCACCTGTGTGGCCTCCGGATTCACCTTCAGAGACTACAGCATGAACCGGGTCCGCCAGGCTCCGGGGAAGAGGCTCGAGTGGGTCTCATACATTAGTGGTAGTGGCAGCAGCACAAACTACGCTGACTCCGTGAAGGGCCGATTCACCATCTCCAGAGACAACGCCAAGAACACGTTGTATCTGCAAATGAGCAGCCTGAAGCCTGAGGACACGGCCATGTATTACTGTACGACAGACGCAGTGAGGGGACTTCAGTGTGAGCCCAGTCACAAACCTCCCTGAGGGAGACAGGAGGGGAGCTCAGGACACTGGGGGGCGCTCAGGGTACACACAGCACAGCACACACAGACCAGCCCAACAGCAGGTGCAGAGGGAGCTGGGGAAGGGGCTTCCTGTTGGGAGCAGCGATTTCCTCTCAAATCTCTCAGCTGCCTCCCAGGAGAATTACTGCTGCTTCTTTGTGGCTCTAATTTTCCACATTCTCACACAGATGAGAAATGATGAAGTAACCTGTCTGTAGAAGGCATATCAGCAGTGCCTGGGGACCTTTCCTGCAGCAGCTTTCAATGTGTTTTTTCTGATATCTTGACAGAGAGACCCCCTGAGGGCTTTGTGTGCCTGAGGCTGGTTCTCTTTTCCACACAGAGAGACACAGCACAGTGCAGGGACCTGTGTGCTGATCTCAGGCTCTCTGCCCCCCACAGGTACATGCTGTCCCCATATGAGTCTCCCTTCAGACAGGACATGTGGCCACAGGGGTAGAATCAGCCCCCCAGGACTCTATCCAATGCCATTTCTGTCTTGCGTACAATGCAATACCCTCCAGGTCTTCACTTACTCATGTGGATTTTGAAAACCTCCCAACATGACCAGGTTCATCTACTGTCCTAATTTCACTAAGTCTGAGCTCCATGAAGCTGGGTCCCAGCTCAATCTCACAGACTCCACCCAGACCTGTCACAGAAGAGGGATTATGTGTATATATGGCCTTCACCTGTCCCTAGTTCATCTGTTATCGTTAATCTAACTCGTTTGTCCATTTGTTGACCCCCCAGGAAGCTTATACTCAGGGAGTCTAAAGGTGACTTGCTTACCCTACGTGTCATGCACACTTATGATTCAAGGTCACACAGGCACTATTAAAGGATAGGTCTGTGTCCGGTGGGGGCACAGCTGGCTGCTGACCATTGGACACCACTAAGAACTCAGAAACCTTATGAGCGAGGACATCGTGATGGACGCACCTGTACAGAGCACTGCGTTGGACACCTCATCGGTGTCTGTGGTGAGACAGGGTCAGGGAACTTGTTGGATGTGCTGGTCAGTTCTCATGTTTCTTCTTTTCCCAACTCTCCTGTCCTAGGGGGGTGGGACCACCACACCATGCCCTCACTTAGCCGTTCCTGCCTCCTGAAAGCCCAATTTTAAATACTATCATTAAGAATTCAATCTCCAACATGCGAAGTTTGAGGGGCACAATTCCGTCCATAAAATTACACCTGTGGACTGCAAAATCCACGACTCTCCCTCATGTAAAATGAACTCTAATCCAACATCCCCAAATGTCTTACTCGTTACAGCATCAACTTAGAGTCTAATGTGCAAAGTCTCATCTAAACATCATCTCATCAGATCCTGGTGGATCTTGACGTATGATTCATCCTGAAGCGAATGTCGTCTCAAAGTATGAACCTACAAAAACACACATGTTATGTGCCTTCAAAATGTGACGATGGGGCAGCCAGAGGGTAGACAGTCCCATCCTGAAAGGGATGAAGAGGAAAAAAAGAGAAATGGTGGGGTCAATGCTGGTCCACAACCTAGCAAGGCAATCCCGCCAGGCCTAAAGGTTGGAGATGGTCCGCTCCGGCTGGGTGCCCCCACTCTGTACCCTCCGGATGGCGGTCCCACCCTGCGGACCCACTGAGGTGCTGTCTCACGCTCTGTGCCCCAAAGAGAAGTCTTGCTGCAGCTCTGCTGGGCGGTGGTGACACCCGCAGGCTCCACTAGGTGGCGGTCACACCTGAGCTTGTCTTAGAGGTCATGTCACCTGTTAAAGCTAAGGCGGTGGCTCAAGACTCTGAAAGCAAGGAGTCCTCCCTGATGGTCTCGAGTCTCCTCCAAGGCTGTTCTTCCTTTTCTTAAACAGACTGTGTCCTCACAGCCAAAGTGGCTTATGATCCTTGTCTGTACAATGTAAGAGCTCTGACCACCTTCCTCCATTCTTCCCCATGACTTTGTCTCATTTATTTCAAAATAACAGTGTTTGTGCTGGAATATCCACAGTTCTAATCCTGGCTGGTGCAGAGATGGCTGATGAAACCTGCTGGTCATGCCCGTAAAATATTCTATGAAATTGTTTTTCAGCAACTCCTGTCTTGCCTGCTTCACAAGAAACTCCACACTTCTGGCTGCAGGATGGGCTGGTCACTTTGCAAATCTCCAAGCTCTGATTAGCACTTGGTGTTCACTGCCTTCTGCGATCCATCAGTTTTCACTCACCTTTTAGTAGAAGCAGCAGGAAGAACCAACCACTCCTGCCCTTGCTTAGAAATCCCCGCAGCTAAATACACACTTTCCCTGCTCACAGCTCTACCTTCCCCCAAACCCAGACCCACCAGCCAAGCTCTTTGACACTTCGTGACAAGGTCACATGTCCTGCAGAACCCGTGCCACGTTTCTTATTTCCATGGACACCTCACCAGAACGGCTCCCAATGTCGACACCCCAACCACCGCTGTCCTTGTGACTGTGTTTGCTTCTCCCAGGGTGTGGGAGCTTCCTCCACGGCTCTCCCGTCCTCTCTCTGAGCTCTCTGCACAACCACCCGTAACACCCCTCACAGCAAGCTTGGAATTTTCTAGCAGGCACTTTAAAGTCTCCTGCCTCCTACCCATCACCTGCTTCCACATTCTTTGGTGATTATTCCAACATCACACCACTTCTCAGTACCACATTCTGTCTCATGTGCTCAAGCTGCCATCACAAACACCAATGACCGGGCAGCTTAAATGACAGAAATTCATGGTCTCACGAGATTGGGTCAGGAAGTCCAGTTACGGGGTCAAGATACATCGATACCTGGTGAGAATCCTTTACCACATGCAGATAGCTGACTTCTAAGTACAATCTCACGTGCTGGAGAAAGTGAGAGATCTGTCTCTTTAGCCCTCTCTTCTCAGAAGGCCACCAGTTCCAGTGGATGAGGACTCACCCTACAGTCTCATTTAACCCTGACACTTCCTAAGAACCCTTCTCCCATACAGTCCATGGTGTGTTAGGGTTCACCACATGAATGGAGGGCGTACAGTTCACACATAGCGAGATCCCAGTGTTAACTGTGAGCAGGTTCGCTGACCAGAAGGATGTTCATCACTTTCCTGGTTATGTCGGCACAGGCACAGGTTCCTGACAGCAGCGCCTACGAGACATCCTCACGCAGAGACCAGTGCCTCTCAGACGGGATCGTGGACCTCGTGTCCCTGTGCATCCTGGAAGCCAGGACTCCTGCGTCTCCTCCCGCCTGCTCTCGGCTCCACCTGGGACAGAGCTCTCATGAGTTGGCTCGTGTTTCAGGAGTGACAGCACCTGGTCCTGGTGAGGTGCCACATGCACCATTTGAGTCCAGCCAGAGGGACCGATGCCCTTTCAAAATGTGACCTCACCTGACGTCTAACACGTCGTCATCTGTTGTACTCTCCAGATTCCGGCTTCCTGAGTGACACTCGAATATATTATGACTTTCAGTGATTTTGTGTCAATTCTATCTGTCCAGGTGTCTCTTACACATAGTGAGATTAGATCCCTACATCTAGTAACAGGTCAAAGGTGACATCTGCGGGAACATCTGCTGTGTGCATCTAATTCATGGACTAATAGAAATAGATTGTCCATGGAACAGCATGGTCTGTATCTGCAGGGATTTTCCGATGTCACCTTGAACCAGAAGGAACTAAAGGACAAAGGAGTCCCCAACCGTCGAGAGCTTCCAAACTCACGGGAGTGCTGCCTGCGTCAGTGCGTCCGTCTGCACCAGGGAAGGGGCTCCTGGTGGATTCACAAAGCCTTTGCTTGGGGCCTCCCTTCAGCGTAGTGTGGGGTGACTGAGGCCTATTCGCTCTTTCCAGAGGTGATGCATATGGTGTTCCTGAGGGAACATCCCGAAGTCAAGGCACAGACATTTAATCCTGGACTGCAGGCACTGCAAGGTCAATGCCCCTGAGCCCACACGGGGCCCGCTCCTGCAGGGTGATGACTCAGTGCAGGGAGCGCTCAGGCCCCACTAAGCAGCAGCTTCAGCTCCATTAGCAGGTGCAGGGGGAGTGGGTAGGGCCTTACTCGTCGGGTCTGGGGCTTCCTCCTTTCATAAAATTTAATTAACAGTCAGACAGGGATGCTGATGAAACAACGATGTCCTATTCTGTCAGGACCCTTTGCCAAACTCGAGAAGGCAATAGGAATCACACACGAGGAACAGATCTAGGCCACCTAGTCCTCTGAGTAGTGAGGAGCTGGTGGCAAGGACAGTTGACTAAATCACCAGGTGTAGCATTTGGGAGACAACCTGACCCTGGAATGAGAAATTCTCACTGAGAGCCCAGAACCAATTCTGGTATCTTTGTGTCACACGAAGGAGGTGGACAGTGTAAAGACGTCCTGTGAGACATGCTCCTCAGTGGCCAGAACTGTGCACAGAGATCAGTGACCTGGCAGATGATACCTGTCCCCAAACAAGAATTGGGACCGAACATTCAAATGCCCATTGTGCATAATCCCTGTGTCATTGACACTCTCTCAGGTAGGGCCAAGAATTCAGCTATGAATACTCTGCCTCATGAATATGCAAATGAGCCGAGGAGCACTAGGTTAAGTAGGGACATGTCTGTGTCCTCACAACACCCACCATCACACCTTCCGCCACAGAGGAGCATGGACTGGAGCTGGAGCGTCCTCCTCCTGGTGGCAGTGGCCACAGGTAAGGGGATCCCCAGCCCTGGGCGGACGAGGGCACCAGGGCCAGTCAGGGCTCTGCACCCACTGCTGTCTCCTCTCCACAGGTGTCCACGCCGAGGTCCAGCTGGTACAGTCTGGGGCCGAGGTGAGGAAGCCTGGGGCCTCCGTGAAGGTCTCCTGCAAGGCTTCCGGATACACCTTCAGCAGCTATGCTATGCACTGGGTGCGACAGGCACCAGGTCAAGGGCTTGAGTGGATGGGATGGGTTTACCCTAATGATGGTAGCACAAGCTACGCACAGAAATTCAAGGGCCGAGTCACCATCACCGCAGACAAGTCCAGCAGCACAGCCTACATGGAGCTGAGCAGTCTGAGGCCTGAGGACACGGCCACATATTACTGTGCGAGACACACAGTGTGACGACCCACATCCTGAGAGTGACAGAAACCCTGAGGGAGAGGGCAGCTGTGTGCGGCTGAGGAAGGAAGGGAACAATTATTCCCCTGAAGTTCTCACACAGAGTCAGGTACCAGAGATGGAGAAGAAGATCTCAGATGCTTATCTGTCATTCAGGGAAAGGTGTCAGGAGTCCAGGTGTCCTGCAGGAAGATGCAGGGTCACCATTTCCTGACAGGTCCTTATCATTTGTCATTGCTTCTGCAGAGGGCACAGCTGCACTTCCCTGGTCTGTGGATGAGGGGAGTTAGTTCAGGCATCGTCTGGGATTATGTGTTGGTGTCAGATTCAGGGTTGGAACTGCAGATCCCCCAGCCATTCCTCCTAATTTCCGCTGTTTCTGAAAATGGAATGATGCTTAAATATAGGTAAGCATAAAGACTGAAGGGTGAACTCCTACTGCCCAGTCTGACATCCAGCACCAGGCACATGACCTTATGGGAGGATGATCCTGACTCCTAGTAGCAAAGTCATGGTGACGGGTGAGCCAGGTTCTAGCACATTCCACCTCAGTTTGCTCCTGCAGGGCTGAGCTCCTGAAGAGGCTCCTCACCTCCGACCACAGCCCCCAGTGTCCCTGTCCCTGGCGCAGGACTGCTGTCCTCACACACAGGGAACAGTGTGGGGAGACCTTTGATGACGTGGGACCCACATCCAGCCTGAGTGACTTCCCTGTCCCGGCTCAATCACAGTACCACACATGTGGGTTAAAGACTACACACATTGACTCCTCACAGTGTGGAGGTCAGAGCAGGAAGTCAGTCTCCTTGGACAGACATCAAGGTGTGGGCAGGACCACACATGTGTTGGTACTTGTGGGGGGGCTCTGTAGTCTGAACACGTCTGCTCCCCAAATTTACATATTGAATTTACCTATTGAATTATGAACAGCACAGAGGACAGTGTTAGGAGGTGGGGTCTCTGGGAGGTGCTGGGTGATGAGTGCAGAGTCCTCGTGAAGGGGATCAGGTCCTTTCTAAATGAAGCCCCAGAGAGCGTGTGTGACCCCTCCCCGCTGTGAGGACAGAGCGAGAATTGCCAGATACAAACTCTTATGAGGGCTCTCATTAGTGGTGACCATGCTCGACCTTGACCTTAAATTGCCGCCTCTAGAACTGTGGTAAATACAGCGATGTTGCTGATATAATACCAAGGATTCATATTCCTCCATAGCAGCCTGAGCAAACTCAGACAGTGGTCTGCTTCTGTGTCTTTCCTCGTCCAGGAGCCGCTTTCCTTCCATCCCGAATCATGCCCCGTTCTACATCCCCACAGCCTGGAGGAAGACACCTCACATCACCGGTCACATTGCTTCCTTCCTCTCCTGGAGTCTAATCTCCTCTGCCTCGCTCTGGCGTGAACACTATGGCTGTATTAGGAGTGTCTCAGATAAAACAGGAAGCCATTTACCTCAAGACGTCTAATGGCCCTGGAACGACAACGTGCCTTTCCCCTGGAACAGTCACAGCTTCCGAGCACAGAGCGACTGAAACAGCCCTCCGAATACTCACATCCATCCCACAGGCCAGTTCCACTAAGCACATCCCAACATCCCCCAAAGCTGACTCATTAAACATGACCTGAAGCCCCAAATACCGAAGAGCATCATGTCAAAGTCCTAAGTGTAATCTCTAACTCAGCTGTCAGTGAGGATTTGGGTGGATGCATCCTGAGCAGAATCTCCTCCACTTGCAGAGCTGTGGTCCTAGAAGACCAGTTACCTCATTCTAAAATGCACTGCAGGGCAGGCACATGGTCACAGTCCAGACCCCTCCCTTCCTAAGAGAGGAAATGGAAGTTAG
>NW_011889427.1:36102-37594 GCF_000151845.1 Pteropus vampyrus | reverse complement strand
TGATGTCAAACGTGTACCAACATGTCTCAGCATGTCTCCTGAGGGAGAGCTGGCGGGTGACGTCCCCATGTCCTACAGTGGGAGGAGGGTCCAGCACGTTATCCCGCCAAATTATCACTTCGAGGACGTCTAAGTCCCTCAACAATGGCCCTCCCCTGTGTCCCCTCTGTTCCCAGTCCCAGTGGGAGAGGCTCACAGGTGTGTGCTTCCAGCACTAGCCAGGTGATGGGATTAGAGGAGCAGCAGCTGGACCTGTCCTATGGGGCCTCCCTCTCCGTGGAGGTGACGGCTTCCTTAGGACCAATGCACTGTGCTTGGAGTTTGTGTCAGGAAACATGGTTGTGCTTGTTATCGTGGCGGATGTAAAGGACCAGAGTCATCTCTGTTGTCCTTCACCACGAGCAGTCAGGGGGCGGAGCCTGATCTGCCTCCCTTGTCGTAGAAAGAGCTTCAGCCGAGCATCCGATTCCCTTCTCCTCATTCTACCTTCCACAGAACAGCAGGAGAAACACATCACACAAGTTCCCCACCGTCCATAACAAGAACCGTCTCCCTCCAGGTTCCACTAAGAAGATTCCGGGACCATCTGAGCACCCGTCACGATGGCCGTCGTCACCCACATTTCTGCGTCTGCTCAGGACGGCTGAGGTTTCCTCCACGAAGACTGAGGCTGCTCCCCGGCTCCCTCTTTCTTTCTGAGCTCCCCCCGGATCCTCCTCTAAAGACCCGTACACAGCATGGAGGCTTCTTCTAACACGCATCTCAAGACTTCCAGCATCTTTGCCCAGCCCGATTCCAAAGCAGTGTTTCATTTTTACGTATCTCTTACAGCAGCGCCCCGTTTGTCTTTACCGAATTATATTCCATGTGAGCTGCTATAAAAAAGTAACAGAGATGAAGCGGCTGAGAGAGACAACTGGAATTAACTTCACACAGTCCTGGGGGAGAGAATCCATGGTAAAGACAACCACAGACTCAGCATCTTGAGGTCTCGCTTCCTGGTTCACACACGGCCATCTGTGTCCTCACTGGGGGAAGTGCTTCCTGAATTTAAGACACTGGAGTTTTGAATGATTAACTGTTTCTAGTTGAACTTTTGTTCTTTGTAGGGCTGTGCCCTCTGGACACCTATCAGAAGGGCAGACAGATTATGATCTCATATTTTTCTGGGGCACCTGAGTATCCTGCCCTCGGGGTGTAGCATCTATGATGTCACATAGCTGATATGTTGAAGGGAATTTACTGATTAGCACTTAGTGCAGCTTGCTTGTCACTGTGGCTGCGTGTCATAAGAAGGATAACATTTTGTCAGGTCTCTCCTTCTACAGGCTGAGCATTGGCTTTCCTCGTAGAGCCCAGACACGAGGGACCCTCCAACACCCCTCCCCAGGTGCGCAGACTCACACGGCACAGACGCACTCATCAGAAGGAGACTCAGCAGTGACCCGTGTGAGTCCGCGTCACACCACACACTGCATTTCCAATTACGATG
>NW_011889427.1:33760-36052 GCF_000151845.1 Pteropus vampyrus | reverse complement strand
CTTTCCTCGTAGAGCCCAGACACGAGGGACCCTCCAACACCCCTCCCCAGGTGCGCAGACTCACACGGCACAGACGCACTCATCAGAAGGAGACTCAGCAGTGACCCGTGTGAGTCCGCGTCACACCACACACTGCATTTCCAATTACGATGCTGAGGATGTAACATGGACATCATGTATGTGCGTGCGATTCCAACTGTACACGTCATCCTGGCGTGGCTGTGGCGGACAGAGCTCTACCACAGCAAGACGACTACAGTCCAAGTGCACTTATCAGTGGACAAAGAAAGTTAAAGGCACAGAGAGTGACACTCAGATGGGACAGACGCCTGCAATGCACCTGTGACCCTGGTTCTCGCACGTGCTCTCCGTTAGCACTAGAGGGCAGCAAATCCCACACGCGCTCAAGCAGGAAGGAGAACTGCACCTCACTGGGCGCGTCCCTGCTGTCCTGGAGGTGGCCCAGGGAAGCAGTGGGGTGCAGTGGGGATTGTGTAGGCCAGACACATGAGTTCATTCTTATATGTGGGGAGCCGCGGGTCTTCGGGCCTCGGAGGCTTGGTTGCAGGACTGGGTGTTTTGCCTGCCTCAGACATTGCGGAGCCCTACTTCCTACTTCCTACTTCCTACTTCCTACTTCCTACTTCCTTTAACTTTCATCACTTCCTCCCCCTAAGCACACACCCCTTAGGCTGTCAATAACCCTCACCCCATCCCCTTAGACCCAATGGGCGTGTGGCACCGCCTACTCGGACCATCCAAGAGCCAATGCGCTTGTCTTCCGCCAGCTAGCCCCGCCTCCCTTTGTTTCTCCTGTATAAATATCCCTGCTGAAAAATAAAGTTTGAGGCTTGATCAGAATACTGTCTTGCCTCCATCTCTTTGTGTCTCCTGTCTCGCCTTCATCCTCCATAGGTTCCTCCTCGTCCCGCGTTGTTTTGTCCCGCCGGCCGGAGCAAGATAAAATAAGATATTTTGTGAAAATTCAAATTTAAAAAAATCTGGAGTAGACATATTTAGACCAGAAAAATAGACTTTAAAACAAAGGCTATAACAAGAAACAACGAGGGACCCGTAATCCCACTTCAGGGTAAGTCAGACAGAGAAAGACAAATGCCATATGATTTCATTTACATGAGGAATCTAAAGAACAAAATTAACAAATAAAACACAAAAATACTCGTGGGTACAGAGAACATTCTGAGGGTTACCAAATGACATGGGGGTTGGGAGTGGTGAAAAAAAGGGGATTAAGAAGTACAAATTGGAAGTTACAAAATAATCATGAGACTGCAAAGTACAGCATAAGGAATATAGTCAATAATATTGTAATAACCATGTACCGCGTCAGATGAGCACTAGATTCATCAGGGTGATCACTTCGTAAGTTACGTAAACGTCTAAACGCGATGTAGTACACCTGAAACTAATATAATATTGTATGCCAACTATAATTGAAGAAACAAAAATATATTTAAATGAAAAGAGATTTGGGATTTGGGAAAGATAACAAAATTGACAAATATTTAGCTTGACTAAGAAAATTAAGGTAAGACTCAAATGAAATCCTATTTTAAAGAGGAGACATTACAGTTGACACCAAAGTAATCAAAAAGATTCTAAAAACTACTAAGAATGATATCGTTCACAATTTGCATAGCCTAGAAAATAATCACAAATGCCTAGAAATACACATTCGACCAAGGCTGATTCATAAAGAAATAGAAAATCTGAACGGAATGATGATAAATAAGAAGATTGAATTCACAATCCAATGCCTCCCCAAAAAGCAAAGCCCAGAACCAGATGGCCTCACGGGTGAGAGTCATGAAACATTTACAGAAGAAATAATCCCGATCCTTCTGCATCTCTTTCACAAAGCTGAAGAGGAAGAAATACTCCCAAATTCATGTAAGGGGGCTGGTATTAGCATGACCCAGATAAAGTAAGGACACTAACGACCAAAATACAAATAAAGTAAGAACATTAATGACCAATATTCCACGTGAACATAGATAAACAAGTCCTCTAGAAATATCAGCATGCTGAATTCAACAGCAAATTAACAGGATCACATATGATCGTTCAACAGAGAGAAATCAATTATGTGATACACCACATTAACAAAATGAAGGAGAAAACTTCCATAATCTTAACAATCGATGCAAAGAAGGCTTTGAAAAAGGTTAACCAAGTTTTCATGACAAAGAACTCACAATAATTAAGAAACAGAATAAATTGCCTCCACATTATAATGGCCACGTGTGAAAGGCTCACACCTAACATCATATG
>NW_011889427.1:27305-31885 GCF_000151845.1 Pteropus vampyrus | reverse complement strand
ACTGTGGCTGTGTGTCATAGGATAAGAACATTTTCTCAGGTCTCTGCATCTACATGCTGAGCATTGGCTTTCCTTGTAGAGCCCAGGGAGCTGAGACACTCCAACAACCCTCAGCAGGTGCACGAATTCACAAGGCGCGGATGCACTCATCGGAAGGAGACTCAGCACTGACCCGTGCGAGGCCGCATCACACCACACGCTGCATTTCTAATTATGATTCTGAGGATGTAACATGGACATCATGTATGTGCGTGCGATTCCAGCTGTACACACCATCCTGGCGTGGCTGTGGCTGACAGAGCTCTACCACAGCAAGACGACTACCGTACAAGTGCAGTTATCAGTGGACAGAGAAAGTTAGAGGCACAGAGAGTGACACTCAGATGGGGAAGACCCCTGCAATACACCTGTGACCCTGGTTCTCGCATGTCCTCTCCATTAACACTAGAAGGCGGCAGATCCCACACGCGCTCATGCAGGAAGGAGAACTACACCTCACTGGGCGCATCCCCTCTGTCCTGGAGGTGGCCCAGGGGAGGAGTGGGGTGCAGTGGGGAGCGTACAGGGCCAGACAAACGAGTTCACTCATACACGTGTAAGCTCTCGACACCACCAAGCTCTTTGTGGTCCTGTTTGGCCTTGTTCACCAGTGATGCAGGTAAATAATATCTCATCATGTGACTTATGTGCATGAGTAAAATGAAATAAGATGATGGTGCTAAGTGTTTGAGTTACACATGTCACAGTAAAAGTCATATTTTGCCAAATGAGCTCATTGCCACCACGGGCCCAAAGACACCCAAAACTGCTCTTGGTCTCTGCCCTCTCTATGGGTCCCCAAACCAGAGCTCCTTATACAGTCGGAGCTCATGCAAATAGGGCCCCTCTGCCGATAAAAGCCAGCCCATCCCTAAGCCTGCAGCTCTGGGACAGGAGCCCAGCCCCCCGATTCCCAGGTGTCCCCATTCCAGGATCAGGTCTGAACACGCACACCGCACCATGGCGTTTGGGCTCAGCTGGGTTTTCCTCATCGCTGTTTTACGAGGTGACTGATGGGGAACAAGGGACACTGCATACGTGAGTGGGTGTGAGTGAGGAACACGGACGTGTGACATTTTCCTGACCCTGACGTGTCTGTGTTCACAGGTGTCCAGTGTGAGGTGCAGCTGGTGGAGTCTGGGGGAGACGTGGTGCGGCCCGGGGGATCTCTGCGACTCTCCTGTGCAGCCTCTGGGTTCACCTTCAGTAGCTACTGGATGAGCTGGGTCCGCCAGGCTCCAGGGAAGGGGCTGGAGTGGGTTGGAGAAATTAATGCAGATAGTAGTACCACAAATTATGGCAGTTCTGTGAAGGGCCGATTCACCATCTCCAGAGACAACGCCAAGAACACGGTGTATCTCCAAATGAGCAGCCTGAAGGCTGAGGACACGGCCGTGTATTACTGTGCGAAAGACACAGTGAGGGGACTTCAGTGTGAGCCCAGTCACAAACCTCTTTGAGTTAGACTGCAGGGGAGATCAGGTCACTAGGGGGTGTACAGGTTACACACAGCACAGCACACACAGACCAGACCAGCAACAGGTGCACAGGGAGCTGGGGAAGGGGCTTCCTGTTGGGAGCAGCGATTTCCTCTCAAACCTCTCAGCTGCCTCCCAGGAGAATTACTGCTTCTTTGTGGCTCTAATTTTCCACATTCTCACACACACAAGAAATGAAGAAGTAACATGTCTGTAGATGGCGGATCAGCAGTGCCTGGGGACTCTTCCAACAGCAGCTTTCAATGTGTCCTTTCTGATTTCTTGACAGAGACATCACCTGAGGGTTTTGTGTCCCTGAGTTTGGGACCTGTTTCCACACAGAGAGACACAGCACAGTCCAGGCTCCTGTGTGCTGAGCTCAGGTTCTCTGCCGCCCACAGGTACATGCTGTCCCCACATGGGCCCATCACTCAGAAAGGATTCCCCGTGGGGGGTGGACCACAGGGCACCCATCATTCCACAGTCCTGAAGCAGGATCTCTGGTGGCATGAGCTCAGTTTATAAACAGAGTGAAAAGACAGTTTATTGTTCAGAATCAGAATGGAGATGCCGGAGTCGTTGTCCAGCCATTGAGTGAGGAGACACAGAACAGGAATCGTGCATTACTCAGAAGTGCACGCTGAGCCCTCGCTGTCACTTCATTCTTAATTTTTGACATGGGTCCCTTCCTATGATTCTGTACTAGGCCCTGGCATTGCACAGTCTCTCTGCTGTTGTGTCTTCAGACCCCATCACAGTGTTTGCTGTAAATGTTCCCCACATCCGGGAATGCTCCCATTTGGAAGGTAGCTGCAGGCGGTGTGACCAGAGTGGTGAGCGTTCAGGTGAGTGACCCCATGTGTTTGGACGTCTCTCTGGTTCCTGGTCTGTAGAGAAAGGAGCACTGTGAGCTTCCCACAGATGTGGCCTCCTCTTTACCCTGAAGAGCGTTTCTCTGTCCAGGCCACAGGGGGTGGCCCAGCACCACAATCCAACCAAACAAGGGTTGATCGCTCTACCCTGTGGGCCATTCACCTGTTTAGGTTTACATAGAGAAGTGAGCCTCTCTAGTGCACCCACATTGTGTCTTTGATAAAGACAGATGGATCCTCTTTATCTAACAGAACAGAATCGTGTAGAGGGAAGAAATATTCACACCCTAGACCAGTAGTCTATAGGAATCCCCATTCAGCACTGAGGGTACAGCCCCCTGTCCCCACCTCAAAGCTTCAGACTCAGCTGAAACACATTTGGGGAGATGAACCCAGAGTTAGGGAGGAAGCGGGTTCTCACGCATGATGTGGTCAAGGTCAATCGAGGAGGTCCTGAGGGACGACTGTGTGTCCCAGGTCTGTCCCCATGGTTCACAGTGGAGGACGAAGGACACAAGTCTTTTCCCGTATGAAATGGGGACAGACTATGACAAGGTGCTGCTGTAGAGAAAGCATAAGGTCATCCTCTGAATTGCGTGTTTATGTATTTTATTAGCTTCTCGACACTAAGATGTTTTAACATCTTTATAACCCTTTCTGGATGGGGACAGACTTCTGTTCACGGGAACCCAATCCTTAGAGTCAGCACAGGGCCTGGCTTGGCACATGCCTTTCACATGCAAAGAAGCCCACCAGGGGACACCACCTCTGTCTGCCCACACACCCCAGGATGCAATATCCTCTGCCTTCAGTATTCCTGGCCCGGGTGTCAGGCAACTGGAGAAGCCCCTCCAGCTTCAAGGCCAATAAAATAATCAGCCCTAAGCTGATTGCCCACCCTGCTCTTCCTTCCCCAAGAAAAACCCAGTAAATCCCAGGTCCTAAGGTCCCCTCCGACCCCTTGTCTGCTGCTTCCTGAACAATCTGGTGTCTTCCATGAGACCCTGGTGGCATCATAACCATCCGTCTCTAGGACCCATGAGTGTGATAAACTCTATTTCCCCCGATCTCTTTCTATGCTTCCTCCTGTAGCCACACCTGTCATCTTGAAGAGGAAAAGTAGAGGAATTTTCAACAAAACGCCAACAGCTCTGTGTCCTGCTTCTGTAAATATGCTCACAGGTGCACGAGTTCACTGCAGAGCTCACTTGCACTTTGCCCTACTTGCTCTTTGCTGGGCAAATAGAACTGTTTGTCCCCCAGCAACTCCCGCTTCCTGTAACAATTTGTAACCATCGGTAGCCCTTAGCAACTCCCGCCCTTCTACCAATGTTACCACTTGCAACCATAACAATTCCAGCTGCTTTGTAACCGTCTGAGCTCAATTCAAGCAATCAGCTCATGTAAAAGGCTTGTATAGAAGGAATGTTGCAACTCAGGAACTTTACCTGGAGCTCAGGATGGTACCTTCAGGCACATTAGGAGAGGCAGATGGGACTTTCCCCCTCCTCACTGCACTGCACAGCCCTGTCGTCCTCAGTGTGGACACATTGGGAAGGCGAACGACTATCCATCGCCAAGTGGACAAGTTGTCTGGTAAAAGATTCTATAGAGAACACACCTGGTGCAGCTCCAACTATCCCTGAGTCATGGCCTTCAGGTGGGCATTAGCAGGGACCTGCAGATCGGACCCTCGAATGTGCTTTATGATCCGGGTGCCATCAATTGTGGAAACAGACTGGGCAGGACAAAGTTTTTGGGAAATTCATAGGGACGGCCATAGTGGAAGAGTCCACAAAACCTGAAGCCACTGTCCACCATGGAAATCCATGCCATTCGGGTGTGTTTGGGTCAGCCCAGATCAGGTTATTTATGATAAATTTTGACTTAGAATACATGGGTTACAGATTTTAACAAACATGGAGAATCCCTGAAAGCAACAACTGGATTAGTGGGGACTGAAAAACACGGAGAGAGGAGACCAGCCATGTTTTCACAAGGAACTGACTGTTCCATGTAGCATTCTATGTTTTCAGAAGAAGCAGGTTCATTTTATCAGACATTTACAGAAGGGGTGTGGTCAAGGCCTTATGAGAAGCAGCTTCGGCGACAGATGACTTTCGTTGGAACATTCACTCGTATTTTGTTATGAAACCTCCACACTTGTAGAGAAAATGCTGAGGGCTCAGGG
>NW_011889427.1:23698-25760 GCF_000151845.1 Pteropus vampyrus | reverse complement strand
GGACAGTCGCCTCCTGGTTCTCGTACGTGCTCTCCAGAAGGCAGCAAATCCCACACGCGCTCATGCAGGATGGAGACCTGCACCTCACTGGGCAGGTCCCCACTGTCCTGGAGGTGGCCCAGGGGAGCAGTGGGGTGCCGTGGGGTGCGTGCAGGGCCAGACACATGAGTTCACTCTTACACATGTGAGCTGTCGACACCAGCAGGCTCTCTGTGGTCCTGTTTGGGCTTGATCACCTGTATTGCGGGTAAACGATATCACATCCCGTGACTTACATGCACGAGTAAAATGAAATAAGATGATGGTGCTAAGTGTTTAAGTAACACATGTCACAGTAACAGTCATATTTCACCAAACGATCTCATTGCCACCACGTGCCTGAACACACAAACGCCTGCTCTGGGTCTCTGCCCTCTCTGTGGGTCCCTAAACCCAGAGCTCTTTATAGAGTCAGAGCTCATGCAAATAGGGCCCCTCTGCTGATAAAAGCCAGCGCAGCCCCAAGTCTGCAGCTCTGGGACAGGAGCCCAGCCCCGCGATTCCCAGGAGTCCCCATTCCGGGATCAGGTTGAACACGCACGCCGCACCATGGCGTTTGGGCTCAGCTGGGTTTTCCTGGTGGCTGTTTTACGAGGTGACTGATGGGGAACAAGGGACACTGAGTACGTGAGTGGGTGTGAGTGAGGAACACGGACGTGTGACAGTTTCCTGACCCTGACGTGTCTGTGTTCGCAGGTGTCCAGTGTGAGGTGCAGCTGGTGGAGTCTGGGGGAGATGTGGTGCGGCCCGGGGGGTCTCTGCGACTCTCCTGTGCAGCCTCTGGATTCACCTTCAGTAGCTACTACATGTATTGGGTCCGCCAAGCTCCGGGGAAGGGGCTGGAGTGGGTCTCATACATTAGTAGTGATGGCAGCAGCACCAACTACGCTGCCTCCGTGAAGGGCCGATTCACCATCTCCAGAGACAACGCCAAGAACACGCTGTATCTGCAAATGAGCAGCCTGAAGCCTGAGGACACGGCCGTGTATTACTGTGCGACAGACACAGTGAGGAGAATTCAGTGTGAGCCCAGTCACAAACCACCCTGAGGGAGACAGGAGGGGAGCTCAGGACACCAGGGGGAGCTCAGGGTACACACAGCACAGCACACACAGACCAGCCCAGCAGCAGGTGCACAGGGAGCTGGGGAAGGTGCGTCCGCTTGGGAGCAGCGATTTCCTCTCAAACCTCTCAGCTGCCTCCCAGGAGAATTACTGCTTCTTTGGGCCTCTAATTTTCCACATTCTCACACAGACGAGAAATGAAGAAGTAACGTGTCTGTAAATGGC
This sequence comes from Pteropus vampyrus, assembly GCF_000151845.1. Lineage (NCBI taxonomy): Eukaryota > Metazoa > Chordata > Mammalia > Chiroptera > Pteropodidae > Pteropus > Pteropus vampyrus. Next base: position 24,432 of record NW_011889427.1, on the reverse strand, counting down.
AGATCAGCAGTGCCTGGGGACCTTTCCTGCAGCAGCTTTCAATGTGTCCTTTCTGATTTCGTGACAGAGAGACCACCTAAGGGCTTTATGTCCCTGAGGCTGGGAACTGTTTCCACACAGAGAGACACAGCACAGTGCAGACTCCTGTGTGCTGAGCTCAGGCTCTCTGCCCCCCAGGCACAAGCTGTCCCCACATGAGCCCTCCCTTCAGAGAGGACACGTGGCCACAGGGGTAGAATCAGCCCCCCAGGACTCTATCCAATGCCATTTCTGTCCTGCCTACAACACAGTACCCTCAAGGTCTTCACTTACTCAGGTGGATTTTGAAATCCTCCCAACATGACCAGGTGTCATCTACTGTCCTAATTTCACTAAGTCTGAGCTCCATGAAGCTGGATCCCAGCTCAATCTCACAGACTCCACCCAGACCAGTCACAGAAGAGGGATTTCATGCATATATGGCATTCACCTGTCCCTAGTTCATCTGTTATCGTTAATCTAACTCGTTTGTCCATTTGTTGACCCCCAGGCAGGTTATACTCAGGGAGTCTAAAGGTGACTTGCTTACCCTACGTGTCATGCACACTTATGATTCAAGGTCACATCGGCACTACTAAAGAACAGGTCTGTGTCAGGTGGGGACACAGCTGGCTGCTGACCATTGGACACCACTAAGAACTCAGAAACCTTATGAGAGAGGACATCGTGATGGACGCACCTATATAGAGCACTGC
>NW_011889427.1:21272-21638 GCF_000151845.1 Pteropus vampyrus | reverse complement strand
CCAATCCACTTATACCATCTTTGGTGTTTATTCCAGCAGCACCCCAGTACCACAGTCTGTCTCATGTGCTGCCATCGCAAAGACTAAAGACTAGGGAGCTTAGATGACAGTAATTTATTGTCTCATGTGATGGAGTCAGGAAGTCAAGTTACAGGGTCCAGATACATCGATACCTGGTGAGAATACTTCCCCACAGGCGGACAGCTGACATCTAGGTGCAATCTCACGTGCTGGAGAAAGTGAGAGATGTGTCCCTTTTGCCCCCTCTTCCCATAAGGCCACCAGGTCCAGTGGATGAGGACTCACCCTACAGTCTCATTTATCCCTGACACTTCCTAAGAACCCTTCTGCCATACAGTCCATGGT
>NW_011889427.1:17199-18662 GCF_000151845.1 Pteropus vampyrus | reverse complement strand
CCTGACAGGGACACATGTGCACAACAAGCATTTGTACCTGGGATTCATATGTTCATTGATCAAGGTTTCTGTGTTATCAACTTCTCTCAGGTGGGGCCAAATCTTCAGCTATGAATACTCTGCCTCATGAATATGCAAATGAGCCGAGATGCATTAGGTTAAATAGGGACCTGTCTTTGTCCTCACAGCACCCACCATCACGCCTTCCCCCACAGAGGCCCTGACAGCACCACCCTCAGCATGGACTGGAACTGGAGAGACCTCCTCCTGGTGGCAGTGGCGACAGGTAAGGGGATGCCCAGCCCCGGGCTGACGAGGGCACCAGAGCCAGTCAGAGCTCTGCACCCACTGCTGTCTCCTCTCCACAGGTGTCCACGCCCAGGTCCAGCTGATGCAGTCTGGGGCCGAGGTGAGGAAGCCTGGGGCCTCCGTGAAGTTCTCCTGCAAGGCTTCCGGATACACCTTCACCGACTACTATATGCTCTGGGTGCAACAGGTACCAGGACAAGGGCTTGAGTGGATGTGACCCGTTAACCCTAATAATGGTGGCACGGACTACGCACAGAAGTTCAAGGGCAGAGTCACCATGACCGCAGACAAGTCCACCAGCACAGCCTACATGGAGCTGAGCAGTCTGAGGCCTGAGGACACGGCCACATATTACTGTGCGAGACACACAGAGTGACAGCCCACATCCTGAGAGTGACAGAAACCCTGAGGGAGAGGGCAGCCGTGTGGGGGGCTGAGGAAGGAAGCGAACAGTGTCCTCTGACGTCCTCACACAGAGACGGAAACCTGTCACTATAAATGACACTCACGAGAACACCTGGCACTCAGGGAAAGGTGTCACGAGTCCAGGTGTCCTGCAGGAAGATGCAGGGACTGCATTTCCTCACAGGTCTCTGTCATTTGTCATTGCTTCTGCAGAGGGCACACATGCACCTCCTTGGTCTCTGGATGAGGGGAGTTAGGTTGAGTAGTCTCCTGGACAGACATCAAGGTGTTGGCAGGAACACATGTGCCCAGAATCTTGGGGGTGTGCTGTGGTCTGAACACGTGTGTTCCCCATATTTACATGTGGAATTACTAACCCCACAGAGGACAGTGTTAGGAGGTGGGGTCTCTGGGAGGTGCTGGGTGGTGCGAGCACAGTCCCCATGAAGGGGACTAGATCCTTTCTAAATGAGGCCCCAGAGAGCATGCATGTCTTTCCCACATGAGGACACATCAAGGACACATGAAGCAGGAAGTGGACACTCACCGGTTGTGACCCTGCTGCCACACGGACCTTGCATTTCCGCCTCCTGGACTGTGGGTCGTGCAACAGTGTTGGTCACATGCTACCCAGGATGTGGTGGTCTCTTTCAGCAGCCAGAACCTCTGACAGAGGTTTCTGTGTCTTTCCTGGCTCTGCAGCGGCTTCTCCTTCCATCCTGCCTCAGGGCCCGTTCTCCATCCCCACA
>NW_011889427.1:16368-16665 GCF_000151845.1 Pteropus vampyrus | reverse complement strand
AGCACAGCCTACATGGAGCTGAGCAGTCTGAGGCCTGAGGACACGGCCACATATTACTGTGCAAGACACACAGAGTGACAGCCCACATTCTGAGAGTGACAGAAACCCTGAGGGAGAGGGCAGCCGTGTGGGGCTGAGGAAGGAAGCGAACAGTGTCCTCTGACGTCCTCACACAGAGACGGAAACCTGTCACTATAAATGACACTCACGGGAACACCTGGCACTCAGGGAAAGGTGTCACGAGTCCAGGTGTCCTGCAGGAAGATGCAGGGACCGCGTTTCCTCACAGGTCTCTGT
>NW_011889427.1:11935-15677 GCF_000151845.1 Pteropus vampyrus | reverse complement strand
GCTGGGTTTTCCTCGTCGCTGTTTTACGAGGTGATTGATGGGGAACAAGGGACACTGAGTACGTGAGTGGGTGTGAGTGAGGAACAGGGATGTGTGACCGTTTCCTGACCCTGACGTGTCTGTGTTCGCAGGTGTCCAGTGTGAGGTGCAGCTGGTGGAGTCTGCGGGAGACGTGGTGCGGCCCGGGGGGTCCCTGCGACTCTCCTGTGCGGATTCCGGATTCACCTTCAGTAGCTGCGGCATGAGCTGGGTCCACCAGTCTCCAGGGAAAGGGCTGGAGTGGGTCTCATCCATTAGTAGTGGTGGTGGTAGCACATACTACGCTGACTCTGTGAAGGGCAGATTCACCATCTCCAGAGACAATGCCAAGAACACGCTGCATCTGTAAATGAGCAGCCTGAGGGCTGAGGACACGGCCGTGTATTACTGTGCGACAGATACAGTGAGGGGTGTCACTGTGAGCCCCGTCACAGACCTCCGTGAGGGAGATGGGGGTGTGGCCCTCAGGTCACAGGGTATCTCAGGACACCAGGTGGTGCTCAGGTCACACTGTGCACGGGGAGCAGCCTCAGAAGCAGGTGGCAGTGGAAGTTAGAGGGTGCCAGTCAGGGCCTGGGGCTTCGTCTCTATGGAACCGTCTCCGTCATATCCTCTCTTCCTACATGATTCTGTGTTTGCGTCGTAAATATCTGAACCATTGGTGTTTGTTGTAAAAGGAGCAAAACATTTTTGCATGCACGGAACGCAGAGAGTCACTATTGTGTAAATGCAAATTAACCATCAAATCTTCTTCAATTAGCCAGCAAAATCTGTAAAGCGGCTCTGTTGGACTCAACGGTACGGTGCGGCAGCACACAGCTCGTGTCCACGCCCGGCAGCAGCGGACCAAGTGCGCGGGACACTGAGCAACAGAAACGCGTAAACCCAAACCAGAGCAGCGAGGCCCTTGGCGAGGTCTGGGTGGTGTCACTGCCTGGACATCATGCTTATGATGCCAATAGTAGTTACACCGTGCAGAAGCACAGGGACCCCAGCAGCTCGGTGTGGGTGCCCAGTCTGAAGATGTCACACGCACACAGACTATGAAAAGCTTTATCACCGCCATTATTGACGTGTCTGTTGAGAGTGGATCCGGCTTTCGGCAATTCAGAAAGGGCTGATGGAGCAGGGAAAGGAGCCTTGTTTGGGGCTTTTGTTGCAGTTCGGTGACAGGGCTTGGGGAGGGTCCTGCTCACAGGAGGGCTTGTGTGGTCTCAGTCTCCCACCTGCATCAAACAAGGGAGAACCCACACTTTGGAATCAGAGTTCCCGTGTGGGGGCCGATGGAGGAGACAGAGGGATGACCCTCAATGTGTCAGCGTCAAACATCAACAAATAGAGTCTGTCGACTTATTCCCCTTAACACCTGTTAAAATAATAAGCGAGAAGAGCAGATGGCCAAGCGAAGAGTATGTCCGGGGCAGGTGGGCTGCGCTGAGTGTGTGTCTCCTCGTCCCCACGTCCCCCGCTGCTCTGATGGACTCGCACTGCACAGAAGCAGGACAGGCACTAACAGTGTCTGGAAACACAAACAGGCACCCCCCGCCGTGCCCCCGGCCACCAGCCCTGGGACGTTGACGATGCCATTAACCTCTCCGTGCACAGATGCTCGGACAAGGAGAGTCCATTCTGAGCTGGAATAACACCAAATACTGTGCGTGTGGAATATCTTTTTGAATTAACCTTGTTTAAATGACTGCTGGTAGCATTTACCAATGCCAATATAACTCTACAGCACGCACAGTCTGGCCACTGTAAAAACCCCGCTTTCACGAGAGTACGCTTGTCCCTCTGAGTGCAGGGAGGACCTTCACCCAGGGACCTGCATCTCTGTCCTTTAGAGGAGGGGGACGTGCAAATGAGGCACCCGAGCACTGATGAGATCAGCCCCTTCCCGGCCCTGCAGCTCTGAGGACGCAGCCCCAACCCTGGGCTCCGAAGTTTCCATTTGCTCCAGGAGTTAACCCGAAGGACGCGCCATGAAGTTTGGCTTGAGCTGGGCTCTTGTTGTGACTACTTTACATGGTGACATTATGGAAGGAACTGGGGACTTGTGTGTGCACGTGTGTGTGTGTGTGTGTGTGCGTGCGTGTGCGTGTGCACGCCTACTCTACTACGTCCAATGTGTCTGTCTTGTCTGCAGGTGTTCAGTTTGAGGTGCAGCTGGCGGAGTCTGGGGGGGACCTGATACAGCCTGGAGGAACTCTGAGGCTGTCCCCCAAGGCTTTGGATTGACCTTCAGTGACCGTTACATGAGCTGGATCCGCCAGACTCCAGGAGAGAGCCTGCAGTGGTGGTGCTTGTTATCATGGCAGAGGTAAAGGATCAATCGTACGGCCTCTGAACAGTTAATCCCCGTCTCTGCTGTCCTTCACCACGAGTCGTCAGGGCGCCGAGCCTGACCTGCCTCCCTAGGCGTAGAAAGAGCCTCAGCTGAGCGTCCGATTCCCTTCTCCTCATTCTACCTTCCACAGAACAGCAGGAGAAACACATCACACAAGTTCCCCACCGTCCATAACAAGGACCGTCTCCCTCCAGGTTCCACTAAGAAGATTCCGGGACCATCTGAGCACCCGTCACAAGGCACAGAGAGTGACATTCAGATGGGACAGACGCCTACAATACACCTGTGACCGTGGTTCTCACACGTGCTCTCCGTTAGCACTAGAAGGCAGCAGATCCGACACGCGCTCATGCAGGACGGAGAACTGCACCTCACTGAGCACGTCCCCTCTGTCCTGGAGGTGGCTCAGGGGAGCACTGGGGTGCAGTGGGGAGTGTGCAGGCCACACACATGAGTTCACTCTTACACACATGCGCTCTCAACACCACCAAGCTCTCTGTGGTCCTGTTTGGCCTTGTTCACCTGTGATGCAGGTAAATGATATCACATCACATGACTTACGTGCATGAGTAAAACACAATAAGATGATTGTGCTAAGTGTTTAAGTAACACATGTCACAATAAAAGGCATATTTTACAAAATGTCCTCATTGCCACCACGGGCCCAAACACACGCACACCTGATCTGGGTTCTGCCCTCTCTGTGGGTCCCCAACCCCAGAGCTCTTTATACATCAGAGCACATGCAAATAGGGCCCCTTTGCTGATAAAAGCCAGCCCAGCCCTGAGCCTGCAGCTCTGGGACAGGAGCCCAGCCCCGCGATTCCCAGGAGTCCCCATTCCGGGATCAGGTCTGAACACGCACGCCGCACCATGGCGTTTGGGCTCAGCTGGGTTTTCCTTGTGGCTGTTTTACGAGGTGACTGATGGGGAACAAGGGACACTGAGTATGTGAGTGGGTGTGAGTGAGGAACACGGACGTGTGACATTTTCCTGATCCTGACGTGTCTGTGTTCACAGGTGTCCAGTGTGAGGTGCAGCTGGTGGAGTCTGGGGGAGACGTGGTGCGGCCCGGGGGGTCTCTGCGACTCACTTGTGCAGCCTCTGGATTCACCTTCAGTAGCTACGTCATGAACTGGGTCCGTCAGGCTCCGGGAAAGGGACTGGAATGGGTCTCATTCATTAGCGAAACTGGCAAGAACATAAACTATGCTGAACCCGTGAAGGGCCGATTCACCATCTCCAGAGACAACGCCAAGAACATGCTGTATCTGCAAATGAGCAGCCTGAAGGCTGAGGACACGGCCGTGTATTACTGTGCGAGAGACACAGTGAGGGGACTTCAGTGTGAGCCCAGTC
>NW_011889427.1:9784-11885 GCF_000151845.1 Pteropus vampyrus | reverse complement strand
ATTCACCATCTCCAGAGACAACGCCAAGAACATGCTGTATCTGCAAATGAGCAGCCTGAAGGCTGAGGACACGGCCGTGTATTACTGTGCGAGAGACACAGTGAGGGGACTTCAGTGTGAGCCCAGTCACAAACCTCCCTGAGGGAGACAGGACAGGGAGCTCAGGACACCTGGGGGCGCTCAGGGTACACACAGCACAGCACACACAGACCAGACCAGCAGCAGGTGCAGAGGGAGCTGGGGAAGGGGCTTCCTGTTGGGAGCAGCGATTTCCTCTCAAATCTCTCAGCTGCCTCCCTGGAGAATTACTGCTTCTTCTTTGCGGCTCTAATTTTCCACATTCTCACACACACAAGAAATGAAGAAATAACCTGTCTCTTGACAGCGTATCAGCAGGGCCTGGGGACCTTTCCTGCAGCAGCTTTCAATGTGTCCTTTCTGATTTGTTGACAGAGAGACCACCTGTGGGCTTTGTGTGCCTGAGGCTGGGAACTGTTCCCACACAGAGAGACACAGCACAGTGCAGGGACCTGTGTGCTGAGCTCAGGCTCTGCCCCCCACAGACACACGCTGTCCCCACGTGGGCCTCCCTTCAGACGGGACACATGGCCCACATGGAAGGACCTGTCCCCCAGGACTCTGTCTCACCGGTTCCCTGTCCTGTCTACAGCACGTTAACCTCTTTTCCTCATTTACTCAGGTGGATGTTGAAACACCCCAACATCACCCACTATCATCTACTGTCCTAGTTACACGACATCTGTTTAGTCATGTGTCTCCTGTGCTTCCGTGCCCCTCACTCTCAAGCCCTCCCCACGTACCAGTCACAGCAAAGAGGGTTAATAATTTTTGACATGGGTCTCCTCCAATGATTCTGCACTATGTCCTGGCATCACAGTCGCTCAGCTGTTGTGCCTTCAGACGCCATCACAGTCATTGCTGTAAATTCTCCCCACATCCGAGAAAGATCCTAGTAAGAGGGTAGCTGCAGGTGGTGAGGGTTCAGGTGAGGGACCCAGTGTGTTTGGACTTCTCTCTGGTTCCTGGTCGGATAGAGGATGGAGCACTTTGAGCTCACCACACACGTGGCCTCCTCTTTACTCTGAAGAGCATTTCTCTTCCCAGGCCTCATGGGGTGGCTCTGCACCTCTAATACAAGCTGAACAAGGACGGATCACTTTATCCTATAGGCCATCTTTGCTGTTTAGATCTACTTAGGGAAACAAGCCTCTATACTGCACCCACATTGTGTCCCAGGTAACTATGGGTTTCTCTCCTTTATCACATAGAAATGAATCATATAAATGGGAGAGGAATTCACACCCCGGACCCACTAGTCTATAGAAGCCCCATCCATCACTCAGTGATGCAGCCCCCCACACACACACCCAATATGAAAGCTTCAGCCTGAGCTGAAACACAGTGGGGAGATGAATCCAGAGTTAGGGAGGAAGTGTGTGCTCGCTCATGATGTGCTCAGGGTCGAATGAGGAGCTCCTGAGGTTACGACTGTGTGTCCCAGGCCTGTCCCCAAGGTTCACAGTGGAGGATGAAGGATGCAGTGATTTTTTCCGTATGAAGTGGGGGCAGAATAGGGCCAGGTGCTGCAGTTGGTGTGAATGCAGAGGCCCCCTGCATTGACTGTGTTTACGTATTTTATCGCCTTCTCTACATTATGATGTTTAACAACTTGACAAATATTTCTGGATGGGAGACACTTCCCCTCATGACCTCACCAGTTCTTAGATACAGCACAGGTCCTAGCCTGGCACACGCCTTTCACATGGAAACTAAGACCCCAGGGCACCCGACTATCTCTGCCCGCACATCCCGGGACACGATACTCCTCCACCTTCGTCACCGCAGGCCCAGCTGCCAGGCAGATGGAGAACCACGTCCAGCTCTGAGCCCAACGAAATGATTCACGTGAGTCAGGCGCAAGCTCTTCACCAGTCCTGCTCATCCTTTACCCGGGAAACCCCAGGAAAACGTGGTTCTAAGGTCCCTTCTCTCTCCCGTACACGGCTCCTGACACCCTGGTGTCTTCCATGTGGCCCCTGGTGGCATCCAGGTCTCCAGTCTCCAGGATTCTGAGTGTGAT
>NW_011889427.1:0-9734 GCF_000151845.1 Pteropus vampyrus | reverse complement strand
TTCTCTCTCCCGTACACGGCTCCTGACACCCTGGTGTCTTCCATGTGGCCCCTGGTGGCATCCAGGTCTCCAGTCTCCAGGATTCTGAGTGTGATAAACTCAGTTTTGCCCTGATTCCCTCCTGCAAAAATGAAGGTTGCATGGCACTGGTTGAGGGAATGACACAGATCGATAGACCAGAATGTGTGTGACCTTGGATCAGCCAAGGGTTTCTTAGATGTGACACACACAGGTTGGACCTTAAGGAAAATGTAGATGAATATAAATACGTGATATTTGAAATATTATTTCAAAAATTAGTTAAATCTCCACATAAACTAGTAAATTGAAATATATATCATAAAAAGATTATATAGAATATGGAAAGACGTTATTATTTAAAAAACATAAGAAAAAGCACAATATGAAGGGTCCAGCATCAGGGGTCTTCCAGCCTGATTATGGAGAGAGGCAGCTACTTAGACAAAGACAACTCACATGTGCTTCAGTGAAGGAGGGAATTGGAGAAGACTGTCTATTATTTTGGATGTAATTTATAACAAAGGTGAAAAAGTATGATTTACTTGAATTATGTTTATAAATAGTTGGGAACTGTGAATATGTTCAATGTGTTTGAAGTACAAATGTGTCTGACCATCATGCTAATCACTTTCATAATTATGAGAAACACTTATAATTTAAAAATGGTGACTTACTCAAGTCCAGTGTTTATTCGTATACTATGAAAAGCAGGGTTTCCTTAGACTTGTTTCAATGTACCTTAGAGATCGGTTGCTCTGCCATCCCACACGCAGACACTGTATGTATTAAAGGGAAGAAAACCAGCTGGAACCCAGAGACGCCAGGGAGCCTGACCCGGTCCCTCCCCACTTATGAGGAGCAGGCTGCCCACATGCAAATTCCTCCTCCAGCCCCAGGGTAAAACCTGTCTGGGCTGTGGACGCTCACAGCTCTCTCCTCACACAGGGCTCAGGTCTCTGGGGAAGCAGCTCTGTGATCGAGGTGAAGATGAGACTGTGGGGTCTTCTCCTGTGCCTGGTGACAGCCCCCCAAGGTGAGTGTCTCAGATGTCAGACAGGGGTCTGTGGGATGGTTGTGACAGCATGTGATTGACAGGACTGATGCTCCTTGTCCCCAGGTGTCCTGTCCCAGGTGCAGCTGCAGGAGACGGGCCCAGGACTGGTGAAGCCCTCGCAGACCCTCTCGCTCACCTGCACCGTCTCTGGGTTCTCTTTAACCAACTATGGTGTACAATGGACCCGCCAGGCTCCAGGAAAGGGGCTGGAGTGGGTCGGTTATATAGGGAGTGGTGGAAGCACAAACTACAACCCTTCACTTAAGTCCCGAGTCAGCATCACCAGGGACACCTCCAAGAGCCAGGTTTTCTTGAAACTGAACTCTGTGACCAGCGAGGACACGGCCGTGTATTACTGTGCGAGAGCACAGTGAGGAGACCTCAGTGTGAGCCCAGACACAAACCTCCCCAAGAGAGACAGGAGAGGGAGCTGCAGGGGCGGATCAGGTCTCCAGGGGGCGCTCAAGTCACACAAAGCACAGAACCCACAGAGCAGCCCAGCAAGAGCAGGTGCACAGGGAGGTGGGAAGGGGCGTCCTGTTGGGAGCAGGGATTTCCTCTCAAAGTTCTCAGCTGCCCACGAGGACAACCCTGACTTTTTCGACGTGGCTCTAACTTCTCCTATTCTCACTGCAGACTAAAATGAAAACTCACTTTGTCTGTCTGTAGACGACATATAACTGGCTGGGGACCTTCCTTCACCAGTTTTCTATGTGTCTGTTTTCATGTCTCAGCAGAGGGACCATCCTGAGGGCTATCTTCTTCCCTATGTCCGGAAAATACCTGCACAAAGAGAGACCTGGCACGGTGCACACTCCTGTGTGCTGAGCTCAGGCTCTCTGCCCCCACAGGCACACACTGTCCCCACATGAGCCCTCCCTTCAGACAGGACACATGGCCACAGGAGTAGGATCAGCCCCCAGGACTCTACCTAATGCCGTTTCTGTCCTGCCTACAACACATGACCCTCCAGTTCTTCACTCAATCGGGTTGCTCCATGGGGCTAGAGCCGAGCTCAATCTGCCTGCCTCTGCCCAGCCAGTCACAGACAAGGGATTATGTACATACGTGGCATTCACCTGTCCCCACGTCATCTCCGATGGTCCCTCTAACACGTCTTTCCATTTATGGACACCCAGACACGTTATATCAGGGGGTCTAAAATAACATTCTTACCCTACATGTCAAGCACTCTTATGATTCCATGTCACACAGACATTTTTGAAGGACAGGTCTGTGTTAGGTCGGGGCACAGCTGCCTGCTGACCCATGGGTACCACTAAGAACTCAGAAACCTGTTGAAAGAAAATATCTTGATGGACCAACGTATACTGAGCATCAAGCTAAACAACTCATTGTGGCCATGGTGAGCCAGGGGTCAGGGAACACCATGGATATGCTGGTCACTTCTCACACAATCTTATTTTTACAACTCCAGTCCTAGTGGGGTGGGACCACCACACTGTGACCTCACTTAGTTTTCAAGCCTCCTCAATGCCCTATTTAAACACCATCACTGAGAATTCAGACTCCAAGGCATGAATTTTGAATAACCGAATTCAGTTCATAATATTCCACCAGTGGACCCCAAAATCATGTCTTTCTCTCATGAAAAATACATTAACTCTAACCCAACTTTCCCAAATATAGTACTAGTTACAGCACCAACTCTAAATCTTAGGTCCAAAGTCTCATCTAAGTATCATCTCATTAGTTATTGGTGGAACTTGAAATATGATTCAAAAGAGATTAAGTCCTCTCCAACTGTAAACCTATAAAACCTGATGACTTATGTGCTTCCAAAATATGATGGAGGGGCTGTCATAGGGTGGAAACCCCCAGTCTACGATGATTAAAGAGGAGAGAGGGAAGGAGGGAAGGGCGCCAAGCTGGCCCAAACGCTGGAGAGGCAAGTCCCATGGGATGTTAGGTTGGAGACCATCCTCTTTGGCTGGATGCCTGGACACTGTACCCGGTGGTTGCGGGTCACACCTCCTGGACACACCGAGGTGCTGTCTCACCATCTGGGCTCTCTGTGACTCTGCTGGGGGGCAGTCACACCCCTGTCACTGCCAGGTGGTGGACGATCCAAAGGCTTTGATTGGAGGCCGTGTCACCTGTTACACAGAGGTGATGGCCCAGGTCTGGAAATCAAAGAGTCATCCCTGATCCTCTCTGAGTCTCCTCCAAGGCCATTTGTCCCCTTTCTTAAAAATACTGCATCTTCACCACCAGTGTGGGTTATGATCCTGTTTTGTGAAATCCGTGAATTCTGACATCTCCCTTCATTTCACCTTCTTCTCCCCTTCATTTCAAAGAGGCATCGCTTCTGCCGGACTCATCGCACCTCCCTTCCTGGATGACGCTGAGATGGCAGATGAGACCCGCTGGTCAGGTCCCAGATTGATCGATTGATTGATATTATTTTTTTAAATTATTTTTTACATTTATTTTTTATTTCCCTCTGCCCCTCCCCTCTGGTAACCACTAGTCCATTGTCCACGTCCATGAGTCTGTCTCTGTTTGTTTGTCCTCTTCATTTGTTGCTTTTAGGCTTATATCCCTCATATAAGTGATACCATTGGTTTTTTTAATAAAATCATTTTTAGCATCACCTTTTCTGCCCTCTCCAGATTATAATCCACAATATTGACTTATGGATGGACTGGCCTATTTCACAATACAAAATTCTGATGTGCACTTGATTCATACAGCTGTATTTGATCCATCACCATCCTAGCATATTTTACTAGAAGCAGCAGGAAGAACCAACCACTCCTGCCCTTAGCTTAGTAATGTCTGCAGCTAAAATATGCACTTTCATTGCTCACAGCTCTACCTTCAGCTTTACCCCAAAACATGGCCACCCACTCGCTTTGACACTTTGTGACAAGGTCACATGTCCTCCAGAACCTGTGACCTGTTCTCATTTCCATGGACACCTTGTCAGAACGGCTCCCAATGTCCACACTCCAACCACCGCTGTCCTCGTGACTGTGTGCGCCTTCTCCTAGAGTGTGGGAGCTTCCTCCACGGCTCTCCCGTCCTGTCTCTGAGCTCGCCACACAATCACCTTTAACATCCCTCTCAGCAAGCTTGGAATTTTCTGCCAGACACTTAAAAGTCTCCCACCTCCTACCCATCACTTGCTTCCACATCCACTTACACCTTCTTGGGTTCTCGTTCCAGCAGCACCCACATCTCAGAAACACAACCCATCTCATGTGCTCAAGGTGCCATCACAACGACCAACGACTGGGCAGCTTAAATGACAGAAACTTATTGTCTCGCATTGTGTAGACAGGAAGTCGAGGTCACTGTGCAGAGACATCGATTCCTGGAGAGAAAGCATTTCTGCGGGGAGACAGCTGACTTCTCACTGGAATCTCATGGGCTGGAGAAAAAGAGCAATATCGCTCTTTCCATTCATTTTCTTATACAGACAAACATTTAAACTTAACCTCATTTGACTCTAAAACTTCCTAAGAATTCTTCGCCCATACAGTACATTGTGTGTTAGGGCTTCAAGAAATGAATGGTGAGACATAGATTTCACACATAGCAAGCTCCCAGATACAACTACCTGTGAGCAGGTTCACTGACCAGAAGGATGTTCATCACCTTCTTGGTTATGTCGGCACAGGCACAGGTTCCTGACAGCAGTGCATACAAGACATCCTCACGCAGAGACCAGTGCCTCTCAGACGTGATCGTGGACCTCCTGCCTCAGCGCATCCTGGAAGCCAGGACTCCTGCGTCTCCTCCTGCCTGCTCTCGGCTCCACCTGGGACAGAGCACTCATGGGTTGGCTTGTGTTTCAGGAGTGACAGTTCTTGGTCCTGGAGTGAGGTGACATCCACCATTTGAGTCCAACCAGCGGGACTCATGCCCTTTCAAAATGTGACCTCACCTGAGGTCTAACACATCGTTGTCTGTTGTACTCTCCAGATTCCAGCTTCCTGAGTGACACTCGAATATATTACAACATTCAGCGATTTCATATCAGTTATGTTTGTCCAGGAGTTTCTTGCATGTAGTGAGATTAGATCCCTACATCTAGTAACAGGTCAAAGGTGACACCTGTGGGAACATCTGCTGTGTGTGTCTAATTCATGGAATAGTAGAAGTAGATTGTCCATGGAACAACATGGTCTGTATCTGCAGGGATTTTCTGATGTCACCTTGAACCAGAAGGAACTAAAGGACAAAGGAGTCCCCAAACCATCGAGAGCTTCCAAACTCAGGGGAGTGCTGACTGCGTCAGTGCGTCCGTCTGCCCCAGGGAAGGGGCTACTGGTGGATTCACAAAGCTCTTGCATGGGGACTCCAGCAGCGTAGTGGGGGGGTGACTGAGGCGTATTCACTCTTTCCGGAGGTGATACATATGGTGTCGCTGAGGGAACATACCGAAGTCAGGGCACAGACATTGAATCCTGGACTGCAGGCACTGCAAGGTCAATACCCCAGAGCCCACATGGGGCCCTCTTCTGCAGGGTGATGACTCGGCTGCAGGGGGCGCTCAGGACCCACTAAACAAGAACTTCAGCTCCAGTAGCAGATGCAGGTGAGTGGGTAGGGCCTTACTCGGTGGGTCTGGGGCTTCCCCCTTTCATAACATTTAATTAACAGTCAGATAGTGATGCTGAAGAAACAACAATGTCCTACTCTGTCAGGACCCTTTGCCAAACTCTTGAAAGCAATAGGAACCACACACGAGGAGCAGATCTAGGCCACCTAGTCCTCTGAGTAGTGAGGAGCTGGTGGCAAGGATGGTTGACTAAATCACTAGGTGTGGCATTTAGGAGACACCCTGACCCTGGAATGAGACATTCTCACTAAGAGCCTAGAACCAGTTCCGGTGTCTCCGTGTCACACAAAGGAGGTGGACAGTAGGAGAAGTCTTGTGAGACGTGCTCCTCAGTGGCCAGAACTGTGTACAGAGATCAGGGCCCTGGCAGATAACAAATGTCTCCAACAAGAAGTGGGACTGGACCCACAAATGCCCATTGTGCATGGTCCTTGTATCATTGACTCTCTCTCAAGTGGGGCCAAGAATTCAGCTATGAATACTCTATCTCATGAATATGCAAATGAGCCGAAGAACACTAGGTTAAGTAGGGACATGTCTGTGTCCTCACAACACCCACCATCACACCTTCCGCCACAGAGGCCCTGACAGCACCACCCTCAGCATGGACTGGAGCTGGAGCGTCCTCCTCCTGGTGGCAGTGGCCACAGGTAAGGGGATCCCCAGCCCTGGGCTGACGAGGGCACCAGGGCCAGTCAGAGCTCTGCACCCACTGCTGTCTCCTCTCCACAGGTGTCCACGCCCAGGTCCAGCTGGTGCAGTCTGGGGCCGAGGTGAGGAAGCCTGGGGCCTCCGTGAAGGTCTCCTGCAAGGCTTCCGGATACACCTTCACCGACTACTATATGCACTGGGTGCAACAGGCACCAGGACAAGGGCTTGAGTGGATGGGACGGGTTTACCCTAACAGTGGTAGCACCAGCTACGCACAGAAGTTCAAGGGCCGAGTCACCATCACTGCAGACAAGTCCAGCAGCACAGCCTACATGGAGCTGAGCAGTCTGAGGCCTGAGGACACGGCCACATATTACTGTGCGAGACACACAGTGTGACGACCCACATCCTGAGAGTGACAGAAACCATGAGGGAGAGGGCAGCTGTGTGGGGCTGAGGAAGGAAGGGAACAACTATTCCCCTGAAGTTCTCACACAGAGTCAGGTACCAGAGATGGAGAATAAGATCTCAAATGCTCATCTGTCATTCAGGGAAAGGTGTCACGAGTCCAGGTGTCCTGCAGGAAGATGCAGGGTCACCATTTCCTGACAGGTCCTTATCATTTGTCATTGCTTCTGCAGAGGGCACAGTTGCACCTCCCTGGTCTCTGGATGAGGGAGTTAGTTCAGGCATCATCGGGGATTACGTGTTGGTGACAGATTCAGGGTTTGGAGTGCAGAGCCCCCGGCCATTCCTCCCACGTTCCCCTGTTTCTGAATAGGGAATGATGCTTCAATATAGGTAAGTATAAAGACTGAAGGGTGAACTCCTATTGCCCAGTCTGACATCCAGCACCAGGCACATGACCTTCTGGGAGGACGATCCTGACTCCTGGTAGCGACGTCATGGTGACGGGTGAGCCAGGTTCTAGCACAGTCCCCCTCAGTTCTCTCCTGCAGGGCTGAGCTCCTGAAGAGGCTCCTCCCCTCCGACCACAGCCCCCAGTGTCCCTGTCCCTGAGGCAGGACTGCTGTCCTCACACACGGGGAGCACCGTGGGGAGACTTTGATGATGTGGGACCCACGTCCAGCCTTGTGACTTCCCTGTCCCTGCTGAATCACATTATCACACACTCAGGGTACAGTCTACACACATTGACTTTCACAGTCTGGCGGTCAGAGCAAAATGTCAGTCTCCCTGGACAGACTTCAAGGTGCTGGCAGGACCACAGATGCTCAGAGGTTTAGGGGGGCTGGATTTGAACATGTGTGCTCCTCAACATTACATATTGAAATTTTATCCTCACAAAAGACCGTGTTAGGGGGTGGGGTGTTTGGAAGGCGCTGGATGACAAGGCCAGGGTCCTCATGAAGTGGATTAGCACAGCACTAAATCAGGCCGCAGAGACCATGCGTGTCACTTCCTCCACCTGAGGACACAGCAAGAGCAAACCAGATATGACCCAGGAAGAGGATCCTCCCCAATAGTGACCATGCTGGCACCTCGATCCTGGATTCCCACCTCCTGAACCTTGGGAAGTGAATGGTTGTTAATATTAAATTACTGAGAAGGTTTTGTTCTCCTACTGCAGACTGAGCAAACTCAGACCGTGTTCTGCTTCTGGTTCAAGAGCCGCTTTCCTTATATCCTGACTCATGCCCTATTCTCCAGCCCCACAGCCTGGAGGAAGTCACCTCACATCACCGGTCACATTGTTTCTCCTCTAGAGTCTAATCTCCTCTGCCTCGCTCTGGCGTGAACACTTGTGGCTGTATTAGGATTCTCTAAATCAGGAAGCTAAAACAGGAAGCCATTTACCTCAAGATGTCTAATGGTCCTGGAATGACAACGTGCATTTTCCCTGGAACAGTCACAGCTTCTGAGCACAGAGTGAGTGAAACAGCCCTCCGAATACTCACATCCATCCCACAGGCCAGTTCCACTAAGCACATCCCAAAATCCCCCAAAGCTGACTCACTAAAACATGACCTGAAGCCCAAAGTACCAAAGAGCATCATGTCCAGTGTCCCGAGTGTAATCTCTAAGTCAGCTGTCAGTGAAAATTCGGGTGCATGCATCCTGGGGCATAACCCTCTCCACCTGTAGACCTGTGATCCTAGAAGACCAGTTACCTCATTCTGCACTGCAGGGCAGGCACATGGTCACAGTCCACACATCTCCCTTCCTAAGAGAGGAAATGGAAGTTAGAGAGAAATCACCAGCTGAAGATGATTTTACGCACATCTGAGAGAACCACATTGGGTCTTAGGACCTGGGGATGAGCTGCTGTGGCTCAGACCCAACCTCTGGCCTGTCGCTGTGCCCTCGGATCCACCTTCCTGGGTCCCGAGGAGCCACCTGATGGAAGAGGAGCCAGCTCATCACCTGTGTCCTGCCAGGAGACGATTGAGACTTGACACCTCCTTTCACTTTTTTCTCTCTCTATGAGTTGATAAATGTCTTCCCACAATGATCAAATTGGAAGGAAGGTTTTACTGAAGACAGTTGCAACTGCAGTATCGCCACAGGAGAGAGGCAGGGGCACCACTGGGAGCAGCAGAGGCAGTTGGGGACTTGTGGCCTAGGGGTAGATGGTGGGGTCAGTTGACAGAAGTAACTAAGAGGGGACATGTTTTACACAGGAGGGTCCATATGCCTGTACCAGGAGGGACGCACCACTGAATGCTGAGTAAGGGGAAGGGCCAGGCGCGTCTCTGTTCCTCTGTTGGACATTGAAGAAAATGTGTGCTGAGGACATCAGGGGGTCAGGGCCTCCAGGGAGATCAGGGCCTGCAGGGGGCATACACACCCCAAGGACTTGTGTCTCAGCCCCAGCACCTCGTGCAGATGGAGACTCGGGGCTGGTTTCCTATGTTATCTGCAGCTTCCTGTCCTTGTAGCAGTGTCAGAGGAACCTGTGTACACTTACTATTCTCTGCTCACCTCCAACATTTCTGTATATAAAATGTTCACGTTCTTTTGAGTTTTTTATTGGTAAGGAAGGACACATTTCTCACTTGCACAAACCATAGGGTTTCACTTACAGAGGCAGAAATGACTCTACCCATTGTCACCAGGAACAGAATCCTAAGAAAGCTTAAAATACTTGCCTGAAAAATTAGCAATCTCAGACCCTGCTGAATCCCTGATCAATGTACCTGGATCATGTCGCAGCCACGGTGGACACACGGCCAGTGTCTGGATGGACAAAATCCATTAGATTTCAAAACTGACTCTCGTGCTCCTAAAACCGTCAATACGTCTCTGCACGAATCCCGTGTTCTACTCCTTCAATCCATTTTCTTCTTTATTAGTGTTTTTTTTCTTTGCTTTCCTCTTTATATACTGTATTCCCTTAAAATAGAGTATCTGTCATGACTCAGGGTCTTACCTTGAGCTTACGGGTGTCACCTCCAGGCA
>NW_011889426.1:155680-156789 GCF_000151845.1 Pteropus vampyrus | reverse complement strand
TAACACAGCGCAGAGAGCTTTTTGCAACTGCACAGTATTTGGCTGTCAGGGTGTAGTCTGGTTTATGCAGCCACATGCGTGTCTAAAGATTCCTTCCCCCTCCTGTTTGTCAGAGGCATCCTCTGCGATGGCGTGATCAGAATCGCATTCCGTTTCAGAATTCCCAGGCAGAGGGTCGAAGGCAAGTTTGCTCTGAAGTGGGAAACACATCTAGCTGACCTCGTTGGGCTCTGCTGACCATGAACTCGTAAATAGGAACCCCTTGTGGCAAAAACTTCAGGTCCCCCACGGCAGAAGGTAGAAACCCCGAGAACAGGCAGCAGGAGGCCGGCCCTGCTGCGCTGTAGGGCACACGGCACACCTCGTGGGTAACCCAGCTCGTCTGGTGGACGTCCTGACACAGATCCACCCCAATATCAGAAGGTTCTGGACACAGAAGACGGAACCGCCTACTTCTAGGAGTCGTTACCAATGTACCTGGCTTCCAGGATAGAGGAGGCCCCCTCAATCATCCCTTTCCCCACCCCCAAAGGCAGATGTCACCTAGTAACTCAGACACATGCAGAGTAGCGGGCCTCACTGGCCCTGACCCGCGTCCCAAACCAGCAGCGCAGTTGTGACATCCTGGGACTGACCTTCTCTTCCCAAGAGCGCCCTTCATCCCCAGGCCCAGCACAGGCTATGGGCGCTTCATCCTCTTCCCGTCCCCCCTCGTTCTGCAAAGGCGTGACCCCCAGGACACTCGTCATCCTCTCTTGCTCTCCATCCTCCCATCTATACATCAGGCTAAAATATTTCACGGAGCCGCTGGCTCAAAAGTCGGTATTCACGCGATCATCATACGTAACAGATGGCATTGTTGGGCTATCGAAATAAAAGGACCAGGACAGCAGAAAAGTTTTCATCACGGAAAGTTAACATAAGCCAAGTCTTCAAACTCCACCGAGAGCTGGAAAATTGGAATGATTTTTAATTTAAGCTTGACGTAGTGAGTTTAAGCATGGGCGTTATACACAATTCACGAGTCGGTGAGAACTAAGGCTTAACATACATTATTCCACAGAGCAGGCAGCAGAGAAGCTGCTTTCCTACTGTTTCCCCATTTATTT
>NW_011889426.1:149224-153902 GCF_000151845.1 Pteropus vampyrus | reverse complement strand
GGCCCAGATCTGAGACCACCCTCAGAAATAAGTCGGAAAAGAGTGACATGGTAGCTGCAAAGCCAGTCAGAACGTATGAGCCACGTAGCGACCAGGTCACACAAGTGGGTTCCAAGTCCTTCTTTCAACAAATGTTTATGGTGTCGCCATATACACCAGGAAAAAAGACAAAATCTTCACTTCCAGTAACGGAACAACGTCGGTACACGTGATAAATAAGTAGAGGACATTGGATAGGAGCAGGTGGCAGATGCGCTGCAGGACAATGAAGCAGGCACGTATTTAAGATTTAGCAAACGTTTCCAGTTTATTATTTATGTTTGTTGCTCTTTATTACCCTTTCTTTTAGTCTTAAATGGAAAAAAAATTCTTTAAAACTAAGCACTTTATGAAGAAAAAAGACTTGGCATCACGTCTGTGGCAACTCCATTCTACAGTCTGTTGGGAGCTGGAGGGCGGGCGAGGCAAAAGAGGGTGTGATTTTGCAGCGTTAAAGGAATTCATTGCTTGTTTGGACTATCTCTTATTTAAAAACAAATTAAATTAAAAACTAAAAGAGCAGGGGAGTATATACAATTTCTAAATTCTTAGCTTGGAAGCCAATTAGAGCAGAGAGATTCTCCTTGGCTTTCAAATGTCAAAAGTCCATATCGGCTCTGTCCCAGAGGACATTCTGACAGGGTGAAAATACCCCAGATCTGGCCACCAACAGCATGTGGCTACTGAACATCTATCTGAAACGTGGCTTCTGCAGCAGCAGAATTTATTTTTTTTTAATTTTATTTATTTTTAACTGAAATGTAAACAGACACATGTGGCTGGTGGCCACCATACACCCGTCTGCACGACCCCCTGCCATGTAGATGAGAATTCGTCTCCAACGTCCAATGCCCTTGTTAGCTCTGCCGTGTATTTCGTAAGCCATCAACAGAAAAACCAACTGCATTTCAATCCAATGCACTTCCGTTCCGCTCAATTTGGTCCAGGGAGCAGATACAACGTTAGCACCGGAGACCTGTCGTGCCCTTGTGTGTTTTCGTGACTCCTCAGATCGGTGCTCCAAACTCTTACATGCCCCCACTGCACCTTAGGGCCCCAACCCACACACATGTCTTCCTGCAGAGTCTCCACATATGTCAATTCGGATCAATTTTAATCAGTCAGAAATGCTTGAAACCTAGTTCACCAACTGTGAATTATCAGGTCTCCACAAATAAAGGAGCCTTAAGGTATAGAACTGCCATTCTTATTTTATAGACTGCAGTGTGTCTTATCACGAGGAGAATGAACAGGAGGCATTTCTAAGAAGTACCTGGTTAATGAAAATTCTCTACGTAGGCGAAACTGATTTCAAAACAACTGTCGATATTTTCAGTCCTTCCTCTGAGATAAGTGACGGTGAACTCCCACTGGAGACCCTCCATGTCTTCTAGCTCATAGATCGAAGGTAAACGGGGATGGCACTGTGCACAGGATTCCTAGACATGAAAGGCTGATTTTGTCTCCATCATGCTCAGTCTTACCGAGGAACTGTGAAAACGGGAGAGGTGACATGAGCATGGCCAGGGGACCTGAAATATTTCTCCTTGCACCCCTCGGTCGCTGGACAAGGCGTCCCCCTCAGGGATGCAGATGCCAGGAAATTCCTGCCCAACAGGCAGCCTGAGACTCAGTCAAATGGGATCTGAGAGAGCATGTGAAGTTCACTGACAGCATTTGCAGAGAAACGAATTTTAACAAAGTCCTACAGAAGCCCTTTGGGGGAGGAAAAAAACGTACAATGTAAAGAAAAGAACCATCTACAGAAAAAGAACCATCTACAGAAAAAGAACCATCTACATGGTTCTACAGAACCATGGCGATGTCACCAGTCTGCCACTGTACTGACCTCCTTAATCAGAAAGACGGGAAGAAGATCACAAAGGTGCTCAGGCCACGTGACCATTTGTTTTCCATGTCCAGGAATCTAAAAAGCCAAGTTTCCACATCTGAGATAATCATCACTTAATGGAGCTCTAGAGCTGCTCCTTCCTCTACTCACTGTCCCTAGTGAACCAGACTCAGGAAGTCCAACCTAAAGGCGGGAGGATCGTCACACGACAGACCCTGGTCCACTTAGCCTGGCAGCCAGGCAACGCCGAACGAGAGATCGGTCGAGTCCCTGGAAATGGAGATTCAGGCACATGCTCCAACAAGAGAGGACTATCTGGAGTGCTGAGTGGAAAGATCCCCGTTGGGCATGTTTATAAGATCATGCGTCATTTAATTGAATTGAGCATGACCACGCTTCAGTGACATGAAACATGACCCTACTTCGGATGTCCACTTCAACGCGGGCAACTCAAAATCACGCAAACGCATCAGGTGAAAGCTTAAGCATCGGCACCCCCTCTTCCTTTTAAGAGCTACGCAAGAACGGTAAATGTACCCTCCCAAGAAAACAGGACATGCATGCTGCTCCCCACCGTGCTCACAGGACAGAGCCCATCTCCAGCCATATCCGGGAAAGGCCACTGTGAGATCACAAACGTTTCATTCACTGGTGTTTTGGTGTTTCTGAAACATGTAAAGGTTTACAAACAGGGAGCGAGCTGGTCATAAAAATTTTCTCAGAAAATAATCTAACCAAGGCGAACATTTAATGTTCTTGCCTGCTGTGGGCAGTGCCAGAAATAGATGGCATATTAGGCACCACTCGGGGACCTGGTTTGAGCGGGAAATGGGTGCGCAAGGATTCTTCTAAGACCTGATGCCAGTGTGAGTTCACAGCAAACATTTGAAAGGGAATCAAATTCGCGTATCCAACCAAAGATCCTTCAGAGGAAACGGGGAAGACGTTGATTCGGAACGGAGCGGTGGACGGGCAGGGGTCGATTCCGTTCCTCCATTCCTTTCTTCCTTCCTCCCTCCCTCCCTCCCTCCCATTCATGATGTCTCCTTTCCTCACAGTCTCGTTTTTTTCTCATTCTAATAAGATCACAATTAACGAATTTCTATAAGATACACGTGTTTTGCAGAACCTTTTGAAATGGAAAAAAGGCAACGATCACGAAAACGCAAAAATGAGTACACACCCCAACTTACAGCATGTGGAGAGGAGTTAGAACAGGTGCTACCAGACAATTTCGACAACAAAGCAAGACCCCCGTACGGGGCCCTGAAACGCCCCATGTCTTCATCTGGGTGAGGGTGCTACATAAGGTTTTCACAGCCAACTACTCACTGAAGTGTGCAAATAGAATGTTGGCACTTTATTGTTTGTATTTTAAACTGCAGTAGGGAGAGAAATTTTTTAAGATAATAATATAAATGCCTTATTCCCACCAGCCTGAGAAAACTAATGTTTAGTTCTTCCCAACTGCATGGACGTGTTCTGGTGTACATGTGTGAGTGAGTGAGTGAGTGAGTGAGTGTGTGAAATTGCACGTGCATATTGTTTGCAAGCACTTTTTCTCTTTGATAATAAATATTTCGGCCTGCCATTTAACATTCTTTTGCATTATGCTTTTCAAAGGTACCCATATTCTACCATGTGATTTTGACGCATTCCTCTAGAGTAAGACATTTAGATTATTTTCTAGTTTTACCCATTAAAAACGGCACTCTGATAAACATCCTTATGCTCCCTTAAATATTCAGTATCATGCTATTTTCTTGTACTGTTAAAAATATTTTCTACATTCGCCATTTTAAATTACCTCCCTTCGCGAATCTTCTGACGCCCCAACAGAGTAAGGGGAGGCTAAGTGTAACGCTGGACATAACTAACTTCCATCAGAATGTCAAAAAGAAAACCATGTTTCTCGTAGTCAAGGGAAAAGTTACTTTGAGGAAATAACTAAAGTTATTTAGTTATTTAACTCTGTTGTTTGCTTTTCCCAGTAGATCCTTTTTAATGGACTGTCCATTCTGAAACTCATTTAACCATCTGCGAGTCTTTTAAAAGACGTGAGAAGTTGGAATGACATTTTTTTTGTCATGAATGAACCTGAGCCTGTTTATGCCACAGGAGTTCACGAGAGCTTTTAATGAGTTTTCATTTTAATAAGTTCTATTATTATTTAAGAGTCACGATTAAACTTGTAATGAGTTTAAAAACATTTAACTCTTATTAATTATTAAACCCAGTATTCCCTACTGTAAACTTATTTTTAAATTTCTGTTATTATTAATGGATGAGGAAGGGCGGAATCTGCTTGCGAGGAGGGTGTGAGGGCGAATGGGGCCTGACACAGGCTCTGAGCTTGGCTGCCTAGCCGAACAGTAAAGAGAATTAAGCAAAGCAAAGATGGGGCATGCTAGTCATAGAGGCAGGAGCTTAGGTCCCCTTTCCTGGGGTGTCCTGGACACGAGGGTGTCTGTGGGGGTGCAGGAAAGGCGTGGGTTCCTAGATGCGTTTGGGCCAAGGTGCATCTGAGTCCAGAGAAAGTGAGCGAGAGCAAACGCTACAGCCGACCCCAGGAAGGACATGAGCTCCACCTCTGTAAGTAGCACCTGGGCAGGGGGTGGGAGGTAGGTGGGGCTGGAAACAACAGGTGGTCACGGCGACCTCTATCTCATCATAAACGCAGAACGCCACGCCGGATGTTGGCCAAGTTGGTGTCGGCAGAGAAGTGAGAAGGAGTGGCTTCTCTTGGGGATAATATAAAAATTTAGGCAGTGACCTAACAATACGAAT
>NW_011889426.1:140323-148269 GCF_000151845.1 Pteropus vampyrus | reverse complement strand
ACACTCTTTACGGAATCCTTTCTTCTCTCCCATGCTTATTTTCAGCACGGATATTTGCACCTTAGCTGTTAATTAGAAAATCTAAGAAAAAAAATATCGCGACCTAAATTCTCCCCTTGTAAAAATGTCTTATTGTGAATGCCTGGGAGGAAGGAGGGAAAAGCAAGGTGAATCCATGTTCATGGAACAAAGCAGTCTCAAAACAGACCGGGTCTCAACTCGCATCCCACTGAACCTAAAACAGGAACAAGAAACCCACCCTCCATATCCAACTGATAAGATGTTTTGCCGGCTTTAAAGTGTCTGAGATAGAAGGTTCTTCCCTGGCCTTCGTGGATCCAGTACTCCAGAATGAGGTCGGCTTCCACCTCTGTATTTGGTAGGAAATTTTAGAAAACAACTTTAATGCATTGTCACAAGTGGGCGACTCCATTTTTCCGTCATTGGATAGGACCAAAGCTGAAAACTCTTGGAGAAAGATACGTGGAATTTGACCTGAGATTTCCTAAAAGTCCAGTAGACTGTGTCACAAAGGTGTTGCGGAAACGGGTGGTAAGTAATCGCATGCTCACGCGATAGCCTAATTCCTGTTCTTCCCCTGTTGACTGGCTTAGGTGTTCTTCAGTGACCTACGACTAAACCATCCGGGCAGAACCGTATAAAGATAACGGGCAAAAACCAGTGCGAATCTCATTGATGGGATCAGCAGCCGCCTGCGATGACTTAAACCGCTGCTCTGTTTTCGCTCACAAGCGGATCCGTCACTTGCAAATCATCCCCGAATGTTGACGCTCTTTCGTGCAAATGGCTTTGTTCTGACCAACTCGAACGCGTGCGCCCTTCAAATTCCAAACACTGGACGTTTTCATTTGCAGATCTTCAGGGACACGTGGAATCTACTTTTTAACGGAGTGATTTTTAGAGCTGCGCTTCAAAGGCGGGTAGGTGAGGAAGACTGGGGTGACAGGAAGTGGATGAGAGAGATGAGCAGGCGGGCTCAGACCCACCCCCTCACCTACCGAGAAGCACGGTATAATTTCTTTAATATATCAGCTTTATTCTAAAGAGACTTCAGTGCACAGTAAATACTGGAAGCATATTTCAGAAGTAGGTTTGTCCTCTTAATTATGCCCTGGGTCGACTTGTGGAATTCCAAAATCGACAAAATAAATAACCAAATGTCCATTTCCATTTGGCTCTGAGAGGTCACTCGGTAAGGTGGGATCATCTTACAGATGTAGCTATGGGGACAGAAGGTTCGCTGGATTTGGAGGAAGACATTTGGTTATTAGCGATCTCTGTCCACTTGCTCGTAAAGCGGGGATGCCAGGATCTGCCCCATTTCCTTACGCGAGGTGGTGGAGATCAGATAAAATACTAATTGTAAAAAGGCTTTATAAACTGTAAAGCTCTGTACAAAGAATGATGCTATTTAAATAAAACTCCAAGGAGTCGGCGATAAAATGATTTGTCTCCCCCGGGAGCTACCGATGCTGTGTCTCCACTGCCTTCCAAATTTTCATGTTTTTGCATAAGGAATAAAAGTATTTATTCAAGGTATACACTGCTAGTTTTCCCAAGATCCCTTACAACACGAAATGGAAACCATCTCATGAAGGCCCTGCGTGCACCTCTGTGAAATTTGAAATCGGTGGCACTTTGTGACTTCTTGCCCTTGGACCATATTTTCATAGCTTTCAACTCCATGAAAAAGAGGAACCTTGAGATTTTGCTAGAAAGGAAGATATGTGTCGATTTGAATGAGGAAAGAATTTTCCATGTTCTAATTTTTCTGTCTGCAGTAACGTTTTCACTTATCCAGTGGTCAGGTCTTCTGGGAATTTCAGCCATCCACGATATGCTACAGGCAGAAGAAATCCACGGGCTTTCTCTAACGGGGGCATGGTGCTGACCCCAGCCGTCACCCACCGACGGGGGAATCTGTACAAAGTCGCCGATTTAATTATGTTAAAGATGTCTTTTCTCCATTAGCATTTTTCTAGGTCACATAGATTTGGCTGAGTATCCTGGGCAATTGAAGAGAAAATCACTTACATTGAAAGCTTTCAAAATCAGAAACAATATTTGAAATTGAGGACACCGTGGGAGTGGTAAAAAGCCTTATGGATCTTGAAATGAAATGCAAAAACTGTATATTTTTGAAAAACTTTCATTCTGGAGATAGTTTGCTGCAAAGCCGACTTTGTAAAACCAACGTGCCTTATCCAGAAGATTCACCGTTAAGGAGCACCTTTCTCTCTGATGGCGATGGAAGAAAATCTTGCATTCATTAATTTATTCAATAAGTACTTTTTAAAGTACTACCTACAGGAGTGTCAACACTGGATGACCTAGAAATGTAGCCATGTCCAAAATGGACAAAAACTTCCGCTTTCATGTTAACTTCAACCTTAAGGGTGATGCCATATTAATTATTCTCCCAGAGGAAGCTTTAATTGAAAGAGAGAAACTAATCATTGCTGGTACCGTTGTCGTACAGTCAATACCATCTGTGAAAATTACCACATATTTTATTCATCCTTTTCTCCTACTACGCATTTTTTTTCCAGGTGGCATCTTCAAACCTCAGGGTTGTAATCTCCATGGCAATCCCATAATGCTGACATCACCTCTCTGACTGCTCCTACCTCCTTCAGTGTCCCCCACAGGCACCCCGCATTCACTATATTGCAACGCAAAACTCATTCGTTTTCCCCCAGTCAAAACCCAGCTCCTTTTCCTTCTTTCTCACCCAAAAAAGACATCATTCGCAGCCCCTGCAAGCATCCCACCTCCCCCACGGCTCTCTGGATGGTTCTCCTCGGCACCTGCATCCTGTCAGTGGAGGTTATTCACCTGCCCGTCGTCTCTCTTCAAAACACAGCCATTAGCAGATACCGCTCTGCTCCCAGCCCTTCAGTGACTCTGCATGTCTTACTTCGTAAAAGTCGAGCTTCTCAGAAAGGCACACGAGCACCTTCCAGCTGCTTCCCCCATCTTTACTCTCTACTCTCCTATTTTGGGGGTCCGGCCTTCTTTGTCCAGTGCTTTGTCGATGAATCCCTTGCAGCTGTTATCGACGCGAAAAGAGTATTTTGTCATTCCCCTGCGTCTGTGCACAGATGACGCACACTCCCGAATGCCTTCCCCCCGCTCAGCTCCCAGGAAATCTCTCCCCAGTATCCACGCCCTGGCACCACTGTCTAGAAGGAACCCCACTTGTCTTGGTACTCCCCAAGTCTGGTCAAGACGCCCTTGCCCTGAGGAGATGCCGTATTCAACGAATATTGGCAGAAATAGAGTTGAACACAAATCGCATCTTTAAAAATGATATCGTGGTGTTTATAATGGTTATTCAACATGATACTCCAACCGAGCTCCTCTTGGGAAGAGTGAATCTCCCCCTCAAGTAATTGCTCTGAAAATTTTAACGTGTCCTAGAAATGATGCTTTCGTCTGCATTCGTAGAAACATTGGCGGTAAAAGTGCTTTGCTTTGAAGGTCTACTCCTCCGACATGTGTGGCAAGCTGAAAAAAAGTTCTCTCCATACGGAGACACCTGCTCGGGACAAGAAGCTCCACTGAAGGACAGAAAGAGGCTCTCTGGGCTCGTCCTGTGAGCAGAGAGAACAGAAACTGTGCTAAGGGATTGACTAAGGGGAACAGCATCACGGAAACCTAACTAACTCACACCCTATCAGGCAAAAACAAACTAACGAAAGAACCTTTTCAAATTGAGAGAAGGTATGGGAGCTGGAAAGCCGTAGAAGCCAAACAGGCTTCAAACGCAGGATGTGGAGGCAAATCTGACTTGCAAATCCTCCTTGCTTGCTCCTCCCTGGCATCTGGGCTTCTTCTGTGTGACTCTGATTTTCTTAAAGGAATATCTCGCTCCACGTGTCCCCGGAAAGCAAAGCTGGCCGCTTGCTGGGTGATCCTATACGAGGCTGACAGGCGGGATGCGGACCAGGGAAAAATATATTCGATAAGCTCATAGTTTGTTATTGAGAGAGACAAATAATAAAAGCGAGGAGGAATAAAACACATGGACAATCGAAGATAAATAAAATAGCCATCTACTTCAGTGAACTGCTCCATTATGAATATGTCTGGGGTTAAAAACACTGTCTTCCTGTCGTACACGCACACGCATAGTCACGCCTGTCTTCTCTCTATGCATCATCCGTGCAGGTGAGGCATAGTGGGGCGGTAGAGTAGAGTGTTCGTCTATGTCGCTGGCAAACTGTGAAACTCGAAGCAACACGCTTGCCCATTCTGGGCTTCTGTCCCCCCTCTGCACCACAATATGTGAGGGTCACGAACCCGAGTGCCTACAGCATTCACGCAGCTGTTGTAAAGGAGCCTGTAAAGGACTCAGCGTCAGGTGGAGACAATTGGTTGCAAGTACCATGACCTGCTTTAGAGAATTTGAGCAGAGGAAGATCTATTGGGGCATAGAGACGGCTCAGTCTTTGGAAGGAATGCAAAAATAGACCCATAGATACATTTTCAAGAGTGACTCCTAGACCCGCAGGAAAGAGTTGGCCCCGATGAAGATCCTTATCAATAAACAGCCGCCAAAGCCAACCTCGAAACCACACGACGTGCACATTCGCTGGGAAGCCATGCTCGGACCATAATCCTGGGAGAGGCTGGAAATGCGTCTTCTCTGTATCTGTTTGCTTGTCATGGTTTACGGTGCGGTCGGAATTCACAAAAAAAGGGTGTGGCAAAGGAAAAAACGATGCTTCCAAGATTTTAAGCCATCACAGACGGCAGCTATGCGTTAATAGCCAAGTATCGATCCATCACGCATGGCCGCTAAATTCCAGGTTTTAGATTTAAAGATGCACGGTATATTTCTCTCAGAAAACACTGGAAGAGCAGTGGTGGTCTGGGATGATCGTGACCGACGGCTGTTGCTTGTATCCTTCTTGGATAAATGACACATCCCATGGACATGTCTGGATTTGCCCTCGAGAGAAAATGATTAGATCGATGGATAAAATCTTAGTTGCTGCTCAGGTGATCAAGCTCTCAGGTACAACTTCAAAGACCTGTTTCTTGCATTCACTCTAAGTCAAAGAAGGCTGTGGTGTGGACAGACCATTTCGAAGGAGACAATCTTTGGGCTGAGTATTTCTTTCCTGTGCTTTGGGGAGGAGGCAGGGCCGTCCCGGGCCTTGTGGGATGTTTAGCAGCATCCCTGGCCTCCGTCCACTAGGTGCCACTAGCACCCCGTTCTTCTCCACCGCAAGTCCTAACACCCAGAAACTTGTGTCCAGGTCCTGCCAGACGTCCCCTGGGGGCCGCCGGAATTGCCCTCCTGACTTGGAGACTCTGTCTTCTCGATGTGAAGTCAAAGAGAAGATAGCTCTCCTCTGTTAAGTCTGAAGACAAACAAGGAAGGGTATTTATTTTCTTTCTTGTTTCAAAATCATTACCCAAAAATAAAATGGATAAACAAAGCTAGCCGTCCAGGACCTTGCCTTGAAACTGACGAAAACAGAGTCGGGGGAATCGTCTGTCCCCTCCGGCCGAAGGCAGGCGATGACACCGGTACCACACTGGCCTGGTCACCTTGCCACACCTGGCTTCCCATCGTCAGCAGGCATCGTGCCATGTGCTAGCATCTACTTCACACAATCTCCTTCTGCGAGAGTTTTGTCCGACATTCAACGAATGCCTAATTTCATTTTTATGGGTTTTTCTTGTTTGTTTGTTTGTTTTGTTTTGTTTTGTTTTTGATTCACTAAAAGATCAGAAGACACATCCCACAGGGGAAGATGAGATGCGACATCTTTTTCCAAACGACAGTGCCAGATTTCTCGTTAGATCTTTAAGACGCACCGAGCCGTTTGTAAGAGCAGCATTCTGTATCCTGCGTTACGAAGCATACATCACTCATGCCTTTGGGTTTAAATCAACAGCGGTGCCAACGCTAGATGCCTTCGATCTCTCTTCCTCCTGAGGTCCTGGCTGGCATCAAAGATCTTAGGAAACAAACGAACAGATTCGTGGAAACGGCCACTGAAAACAACATATTGTTTTGTGTTTGTGTGGCCTTTGGTGGGCAACGGGGCCTGACTGGGCAGACTGTATCGGAGACCCTTCCTTACCTTTCCTTTTATTTGAAGACTTCACTCACAGCGCCACTAAAAGAATCGCTCCGACACCCTGGGGACTCCATCGGCAAGTAATTAATTTCCTTGCCTCCATTACGAGACCATTTGCAAGCTGCTTGGGAGCTAAGCCTCCATGTTTTGAAATCGTTCTTTAAAGACCAGCTTTCCACTTGTCACTCACCGTGCAGCATACCATGGGAGAGATCGATTTTATCTGAAGTATTGACAGTTAGCCGCAGGGTGGATCGATTTCATGCATTGCTAATAAGAAACAAACAAGGCATATTTGCAAGAGGGCAAGAGCTTCCTTGATGACTTCTAAGCCCCGCTGGGGTCTGCTCAAAGCCCGCACTCTGTGGGTGCTGGCGAGGGCTGGCTCTGTCGGATCAGCTGTTGCTTGCACACATCGACAGTCTGCCTTCTCCTAGTGGAAATAGTTCAGTATGGTTCCCCCGTGCCTCCCAGTTTGCCTTTTCCTAGAGAATGAGCCATGACATTGGTGGAAGGTCGTGATCGACAGGGCCCGCGGTAACCCGGTTTCGGCCTGCTTGCTACCTCCGGGAGCTTCCCCAACCCCCACCAACCCTTTGTTGAATAGTTTAGCAGCCAGCAAAATGGCAAATGAGACTGGGAAGACGATCTGTACATCACAAACGTGTGCTGGCCTTTCGTGGCAGGAATTTGGCCTTACGTACCAAATTGAGTAGTATCGCTGTGTTAAACTAGATTTTCTAAAGTTTGGACTGGAGGAGCTTCCCGAATGTTCTGATCCACACTCTCTCCCAAGGCCCACTGCCTTCGGGAGGGCACCATTGGCAAAAGCTGTGTCCTGAGAGTTAGAGACGGGGCAGCAGCTGACGTGCGGTCTCCTCGCC
The DNA here is from genome assembly GCF_000151845.1 of Pteropus vampyrus. NCBI lineage: Eukaryota > Metazoa > Chordata > Mammalia > Chiroptera > Pteropodidae > Pteropus > Pteropus vampyrus. The sequence goes on along the minus strand of NW_011889426.1, from coordinate 141,269 downwards.
GAGCGCTGTGACTTCGCCTCGGTGCTGCGGCTCTTGTCCCTCGTCACCCTCTCTACTTTCTCCCCAGACGGCACCTGGCAACAGCCACTGGTCTCTCCCGGTGTCCGATCTTCAAAATAATACCCCTCCTCAGGTACGCTGTCACCCTGTACTGCACCAAACTCAGGAGAGCTTACCGTTCTGGGCGCCTGTCACGTGGCACCCAGGGGACGCTTACCGTGTCCCTGTAAAAATGGAACTGGGCTCTTCCCGATGAAGAGATTAAAAAACCAAGGCAAGTAGAACTCACAGGTGGCACCGGCCTGCGCAGCAGGGGCGTGTCACCTACACGGCCATGCGCTGCCTTTGTACCCCGCAGACACCCTCACGAATGCCCCCTCCCCACGCACGGTTCGGTAGCTTGAGGCCCACGGCTGGGTCTGCCTGTTGATTGGAAAGTATTGAAGGAGTGTGGCCCGGAGGCCAGGATCACTGCTACATCCGGTGGGGGCTGGGTAGATGTGGACGTGGCCTCCCAGAGCTGCATGAAGCTGCGGGTAAAGCCACAGGTCGTATTTCGTTTTGAAGGGCTGGCTCCTCTCCTCCGCCAGCGGTGGTTATGGACGGGGCGCGTTTGTCCTTGCTGCTCTGGTGAGCAGGTGCGTATAGCGAGGTGGCCAGAGACACCCAAGGGCATCAGATGATGAGAGATAAAGGCTTCTTCTGGCAGCCAGCGGAACGAGACTCTTCTAGAGAAACGGGTCCTCGCCCGCTGGGTGTCTCACCCTTCAAGTGCGACCTGCACCCTCTTGTGGGGACGTCCTCTTGTGACAGGAATCACTCACTTTGATCGATGACCTATGCGGGGGGAGGCGTTATGACGTCAACCACGAATCCTAGAGCCGACGCCATCACCGCGTGGAGTGAAAACCAGGTGGCGTGAGGCACAGCCCCGTCCGCTGCCATC
>NW_011889426.1:138181-140273 GCF_000151845.1 Pteropus vampyrus | reverse complement strand
GGTTCGGTAGCTTGAGGCCCACGGCTGGGTCTGCCTGTTGATTGGAAAGTATTGAAGGAGTGTGGCCCGGAGGCCAGGATCACTGCTACATCCGGTGGGGGCTGGGTAGATGTGGACGTGGCCTCCCAGAGCTGCATGAAGCTGCGGGTAAAGCCACAGGTCGTATTTCGTTTTGAAGGGCTGGCTCCTCTCCTCCGCCAGCGGTGGTTATGGACGGGGCGCGTTTGTCCTTGCTGCTCTGGTGAGCAGGTGCGTATAGCGAGGTGGCCAGAGACACCCAAGGGCATCAGATGATGAGAGATAAAGGCTTCTTCTGGCAGCCAGCGGAACGAGGCTCTTCTAGAGAAACGGGTCCTCGCCCGCTGGGTGTCGCACCCTTCAAGTGCGACCTGCACCCTCTTGTGGGGACGTCCTCTTGTGACAGGAATCACTCACTTTGATCGATGACCTATGCGGGGGGAGGCGTTATGACGTCAACCACGAATCCTAGAGCCGACGCCATCACCGCGTGGAGTGAAAACCAGGTGGTGTTAGGTGCAGCCCTGTCCGCTGCCATCGGCCTCGGCAAAGGCTTCCGGCGTTTTGGTCCTTTCTGTGTCTCAGTGGACGGCTTGTGTCTATGTGTCGGTGTCTCTTTTCAGGGCTCCAGCGCTGATATGGCTTCTCAGCATCCAGCTGAAGACGACGCCATTGCAGAGGTGAGAATCACCATTTGAACGGGGAAAGGAGAGGGTGTGTCGGGACTTTGCAGACTCGAGCCAGGTGCTGTGCTAGGCGTCGAGATACACAGACGTCTCGCCTTCAAAGGCACGGTTGGTTCTCCTCGTGAATCCAGCAACGGATCCAATTTGCTGCAAAACAGAGACTCGAGGGTATCTACCTGTCTCAGGATTTAAGACATTGGTGCAAAATATTTAAGGATGAATCACTCAAAATGCGACCTCCATTGGGAACACACACGGATGCTTCTTTTCTGGCATTATATGGGAAGACTGTTCATATTATAATTATTGTTGATTCATGCCATGTCCGTCCTTGCATAGGGGTCGATGATAATGTCTGACATTCAGAACATATCTATAATGGGCTAAGCTCTTGATGCTGGTCAATTATTTTGTCTTTAGGACACTTCTCTGAAGCAGGCGTTATGAATCCACCATTTTGCAGACGATGAAACTGAACTTTCAGAGGTTTTAAATCGATTGCTCAGTGTGTGAGAGACAGGACAAGAGCTGACACAGTTCTCTGCGTCCAGTGCATCCCCTCCGTAAACTATTAAAGCAAAGCTCGCAACACGCCGCTCCGTGACCTCCTGCGTCAGGTCTTGAGTCGGCCGAGGGTCTGTCACAAACTCACCACAGCTATGACATGCTATGACGTGCTGCATGAGAGTGAGCCCATGAGTTTGCTCGGTGGATACATCGTCCGCCAACGGCGTTTAATTAAAAAAAAAAAAAGAAAACACTATTCCAAAAAGTTTTTAAATTCTTGAACAAGCAAAACCCCTAACCCCACCACTGAAAACGCAGGACACGTCCTCTAAATACTTGCGAAAAGAGCTGAATTCCACTCGCAAATCAGAGGCATGACTTCAACCCCAGCCCCCACCCAGCAACAGCAAAGCAAAGACCTTTCCCAGACTGAATGCAATCTTCCCGTAATTATTAGAATTCTTCTTAAAAAATATAAGCCTGTGCTGATCGACAGCTCTTTGTGTGTAAATGTATGGATTTTGGAGTTGTGATTATGTACACAAAAGTACCAGTTATATTTACGTGCATCTAATCTGTTATTGCCAGTGCCGTGCAATTTAGCCCCTAAGTGGGCATCCGGGAGGTGTGAGGAAGTGCGCATGTGTGGTGGCCCCACAGAGTGACATTTCTCTTGGTCTGTCACCGGGCCCGTCGAAGGCGCTCTCTCACTGTGAACCGATGAGCACCCGTGCTCATTTGCGGGGACAAAATGAACCAGTTGTCTGGAAAAGGGACTGTAAGGATGGTGGCAGCTGACACACACCATGGCCTAGGAATCCACGTGTCGGGGGCCCAGCAAAACGCACAGCGGCTCCATTATCGGCCTTCATCGTGTCATG
>NW_011889426.1:130824-138131 GCF_000151845.1 Pteropus vampyrus | reverse complement strand
AGGGAAGTGTGCCTATGCGTGCGCCGGTGCGCGCACAGGCGGGCTTGCTCAAGCTTGCACACGTACCTACTTCGGCAACTGAGAGAATAAACATTTTTCCCGTCGCGTTTGTCACCAGCGACAGCGTCTGGAACACGGCGCGTTTGATAGGCGTGCGGAATCAGTAGATGATGAGTAGCTGCGATTAATACAATGATTTTTGTCGTCAGAGTCAATGTTTGGGGAATGATCACTGAACGAGTTCGGCTAGGCGTCCCCTCAGACCCCGAGCGTCCTCGGTCATCTGTCCTCTCACGGCCCGGTGCGTGCTGTCACTTTTTTTGCCTTTCGGTCCCCTCCGACACAACAGATCTTGCAAAGAGCGAACTGAACCTCGTAGAAGAGTAATTCGTAGGCGCAAAACACTGCCGCGCCAAAACGGGTCACCCAGGTCTGGCGCAAACTACGCTCGTCGTCCGATGTGTCACATTCACTTCAGATGCAGCATCTAAAAGGGGCAAGGAGAGGGGACACGGGCCGTTCCCTCAACCAGGGCCGGGAACCGGTCGAGGAGAGTAAAGCATACAATATAAAGGGCCACAACACACTCACCGATTAAGATCAATATTTTAATGCATTTAAAAAAAACCCAAAACTAAGAATGAATGGAAAACATTCATAATGAACAGAATAGCAAAATTTGAAATAAAGAGCACATTGGCATAATCCATTTTCCTTTTGCCTTAGGCTCCAATGTGGGTAGTGACCGCATGTCACCGATCCTGTCTTTATTTCAAATTTTGATGTTTTATTCTTTATAAATGTTTTAGATGAATTTGTTATTTTTTTTTGATGCATTAAAATATTGTTTATCTCCATTACTGAGTCACGTTTTCCCTGGGAGGCACACGCTCAATACATTAATAGCTCATTTCGCTCACCTGTCCTCAACCCCCAGGAAAAATATCCTGTCGCGAACTCTTAGCAAGTCCTCCAGAATCTTCCAGCACATAAAGAAACTCAATGCTTTAAGAAAATCGTTTTTTTTTTCTTTTTTTTTTTTTTAAGGAAAGAATCATAAAAACGAAACACGCTCACCGTGTATTCCAATGATGCTTTCTTCCCCTTCTCCCCATAGAATCTTGGCATTTAAATAAAAATGAACGACATTAAAATCTGAAAAATCAGTTTCCGCAGCATCTGCCTTGAGTAACCAATTGCAGCACAGCTGCGAGAGCGGGCTTGGCGTCCAAGGTCAGCTGACGGCGTAGGCTGGACGCCCGCAGGGGCGAAGGTCTCATCAGAGAATAATGCAGTGTAAGAAGCAGAAGCCACTGTCTTCTCGCTCGCGATTTTAATGTTTAATCGTCGACACAGTCAGGGCAATGTGACATCGGACAAAACTCTCGGATGGCACTGGATTTCGCTAACGTCGTGAACATTGACATTCTGCAGGCCACCCACCCTAAACCTGCCCGAGATTCATGCTCTCGAACAGCTGCTAATACATGGCCAATTTCGTGTTTTCTTTGCTTTTATGTGTGTGCAAATGGTCCCCCAACTATTCTGCCTGTGACTAAAAGCCACCGTCTCTTATTCACATTATCATGTCCTCGGCTCATATTAACTCTCTTTATAAATCTCACGAAGTTTATCGTTTTAGGGCGTAATTACCGTTTATTGCGTTATGTGTGGGCCTGGACTCTTCAATTTGTTTTCAAGCACTTTGTGGATCAGAAGGTTTAAGCCCTTTTATATCCAACGTATCCCGGTTTTAAAATCAAGTGCTAACCAAAGTGTTTACCGTAATATTAGTACATAATCTTTAAACATTTTCCATTTATTGTTCAATTGAGAAACCCAGAATGTGAAATTAAAAACCACAAATTATTTCTGTTCTCTTTCATCCTGCTTAATGCATAAATCGTCCTCTTACGAACTATACTAAACTGGAGGGATTTTTAAAAATCCACTGTGTGTGAGAATTTCACAGATTTGTAACAGAAGGTGAAAGCGAATTTTTTTTTTTTCTTGGCAGATGAAAGGAATATAAAACAGACTGACTTTCTGGGCATGGTTCTCAGGATGAGAAAAACATAGTCACAGATCGTAGATGAGAAGGAAAAAAAAAACCCCTGAAACCTCATGAATCATGTGTGATACTCAAAAGCTAAACTATTGAGACTTCTCTTGAAAATATGTAGTAAACGAAAGTTGTACATTTGATTCTCATCAACCTCTTTTTCTCTCCTGTCTCAGTAAACACTGTACGTGGAGCATCCGCGGCTTCTGTTTTAATAATGCGTTTCCACATATGACAGCTGAAGCTAGGATGGTGTGGTCGGCTCCTCGTTTCTGCCTGGGACATACGGCCCCCTTTGACACACCCTATAGCTCCTTCAAATGATAGACTTTATGCACACATATAGAAATCAATATATGTGTCTGTGCTTATGGTGCTAGTGGTTCCAGAAGTGATTTGGTTTACTTCTCAGTGGCGGCTTCTCGCTCAGCCTCGGTCCTTGCAAAATCTCTTTTGCTTCTTCCTAGTGAATAATTTTCTCACTTTCACTCAACTCTCTCTCTCATTGCCAGAGATCTGACTTTCCCTCCGGCACCTACTCTGCACGTATACGTATATTTACGCCGCAAATGTGTATTACAGACATCCGTATCCACGATAAACGGCACTAGTGTCCAAAACGCTTCCTCTCACAGCCATCTGACAGTTCTCCTGGGCCAGCGGTGTGGTGACAATCAACTTCTTCCCATCTTGTGACGTGACTTTCCAAGGTGCCGTGTGATGGTGACAGCTAACAGCCCACGGTAGGACAGCCTCCACAGCAGGCTGCAGCTCCAGAGCTCACCGCAGGCAACGGTATCTCAGGTCCAACATGATCTAAATGTATACAGACCAACACGCTGGCTCACAAGCCACTGGCAAAGGCGCCTTGGTGCGCTCCAGCCCCTTGCCACTTAGCGTGATATACCAGGGTGCACAGCGTGGCGACAGTCTGGCCGTCAACTCCATCCTCACAGCCTATGTGCCCTGCAGCCCGGACTAAGCTTCTAGAGTCAGGAACAGGATGTGAAGAGAATTTGAGGAAAAACAGAATCCTTCTCCCCTTTCTGTTTCCCACTCCGTTTTGGACTCAGCCAACGAGGTGATCGACAGAGCAGATGAAACACGCAGCTGTGCCCGAGGTTCCGGGGCCACCGCCTTCTGTCCCCTTATGTCGCTAGCAGGACAAACGACAGAAAACACCTTCCTGGAGATTAACACACGGAAGATTCAGATGCCACGGTCCTTCCGTTTGTTTGTGGATTTCGCAGTCTGCTCTTTCTTTGATTATTTTGTCCTACGTGTTCTATATTCTTAAGCTGAATGATCATTTCATTCAGTTTTAGCCCTTTTCTTTTTTTTCCCCCTAATACAAGCCTTTTGGTCTATAAATTTCACGTGCAAAACGACAGAATTCCAGTTACATTTTCATTCGATTCTAATTTCAGTCTCATCGTGTTCAGAGAATGTGGTCTCCATACTTCCTGTCGCGTTCGTGCGTTGAGACCTGACTTAGCATGAGACGTTTTGGGTGCACTTTTCAAATATTTGAATATTACATACGCTCTCCACTCCTTGGGTCGAAGACTTATTACATATCCATAATGTCAACATGTTAATTGTGCTTTCAGCTTGTCCATATCTTTTGCTTCCTCCAGCTTTCATTCCATCTTGAAAACATTTTTTTTGACTCCTTGTTCTATTATTACTAATAGAGAGTCATGTGGATCTGTATCTCCCCATAGTTTTCATTTTGTTGTTTTGAGCAATATTATTAGTTGCATACAAGTTTAGAAAATTTTTAGTATTTGCCTGGTGCATAAGATGTCTGTGTGTGTGTGTGGGGGGGGGCTCTGCATTGTCCTTGTCCCTATTAATGACATTTGCGTGAAAGCCTCTTTTTTCTAAGTAATAATGCTCATCTAGAACACTCTTTCATCATTTCAGCTTTATATTCTTTTAGGTATTTATCATATGCACGCACACACACAAATAAAGATGTATGCACTTTTGGTAAAATATTTGACTTTAAGTACTTTTGTATTAGTACTTTATATGTATACTCAGTCCTGATAATTAATAAAATCCCGATATAATACAATCAGATTTCTAAAATTATATACATTGGGTGTGGGATGAGCATGTCACCCAGAGCTTAAATAATGTCACAGGCAACGTGAGTGGCCCGCAAGCCAGGCCTCTGCACAGGGACCAGGTGCCACCGCACTGCCGCCTGCAGTTTGCCCTCACGCTGCCGACAGCTGCAGAGTTCGCGACAGTCCTCGGACTGCTGCGTCCGGGAACGGGCTGGGCCAGGGCGCCGACTCCCGGAGCGACGCCACGATGGGGCCCCGGAGATTAGTGCAACCTGGGGTGACTGGGCCAGGAAAATGGTGGCACCTGAGCATCTTTTTCGGTTATTTTACTACGTGTTTCCCATAGAAACGGACGCTCTGAATGCAGAGAGAGAGAGAGAGAGAGAGAGAGAGAGAGAGAGTGTGTGTGTGTGTGTGTGTGTGTGTGTGTGTGTGTGTGTAGCGTAATAATAAAAACAATGACAAGCAGAGAAGGGTGTTAACAAGAACTCTGAAAACTAGACACAAAGTCAACAGCAGCTAATGGAGCATGAGGCCTCACAAAATGCTGCAAAAAGCAGCGAAACGTGAAACGCGCTTAGACATCATGTTGGAAGAAAAAAATTAGTTTGGCGACACACAGGCCTGGGGGAGACCCACCCGCCCGCCCAAACATCCTCGGTAGGGCTGTACCCCGATATAACGCTTCGGAAAGGAAACTCAGCTTCATGACTATACACAGATTTATTTTCTATTTCCACCAACCCCGCTTCTGGAGCCGTAACCAAGACGATGACACGTAGTCAGCCGCGCCCAGGAAAAGCAGCCGACGGCCGAGCGAGCCCAGGAAAAGCAGCCGACGGCCGAGCGAGCCCAGGAAAAGCAGCCGACGGCCGAGCGAGCCCAGGAAAAGCAGCCGACGGCCGAGCGAGCCCAGGAAAAGCAGCCGACGGCCGAGTCAGCCCAGGAAAAGCAGCCGACGGCCGAGTCAGCCCAGGAAAAGCAGCCGACGGCCGAGTCAGCCCAGGAAAAGCAGCCGACGGCCGAGTCAGCCCAGGAAAAGCAGCCGACGGCCGAGCGAGCCCAGGAAAAGCAGCCGACGGCCGAGACAGTTGATTAGGGAGATGACTTGACTTCTCATTAACTAAAGGGAAATAGCCTATGACCAAATCACTCAAGAAAATAGTTAATGACACGGCAGGCACGGAGTGATGCCCTGACTTCATGGGAAGGAAAGACTTATCATATCACTCCAAGGAAAACAATGACGGAGTCAGTCCAGCAAAAACAATGTCCGAATCAGTACAAGGGAAATAAGTTGATGGCTGAGTCTGTCCAGGAAAAGCAGCCGACCGCCGAGTCAGTCAGGGGAAAGCAGTCGATGTCTGAGTCAGTCCAGAGAAATAGTTGATTAGAGAGATGACTTATCCTAAACTGAGGGAAAATAGCCTGAGTGATTCTCAAGAAACTAGTTAATGACACGGCAGGCACGGAACGATGCCCTGAGTTCGTGGAAAAGAAATAATGATCAAGTCACTCCAAGGAAAACAATGACGGACTCGGCCCAGGGAAAACAGTAGATGTCTGAGTCAGTACAAGGGAAATAAGTCGATGACCAAGTCCGTACAGAGGAAATAGTTGATGACCGAGTCAGCCCAGGGGAAACAAATCGATGACCGAGTCAGTACAGGAAAAGCAGGCGATGGTCGAGTCACTGCAGGAAAAGCAGCTGATGTCCGAGTCAGCACCCCCCCCCCAAATAGTTTATTAGGGAGATGACTTATCCTCAACTGAAAGGAAATAGCCTATGACCAAATCACTCGAGAAAATAGTTAATAATATGGCAGGCACTGAGTGACCCCTGAGTTCATGGGAAAGAAATAATGATCACGTCACTCTAAGGAAAACAATGACGGACTCAGTCCAGGGAAAACAGTCCATGTCCGAGTCACTCCAGGGAAAATAAGTCGATAACCAAGTTGGTATAGGGGAAACAGTTGATGACCGAGTCAGCCCAGGGTAAATAAGTCGATAACTGAGTCAGTACAGGGGAAACAAATCGATGACCGAGTAGGCCCAGGGGAAACAAGTCGATGACCAAGTAGGCCCAGGGGAAACAAGTCGATGACCGAGCAGGCCCAGGACAAACAAGTCGATGACCGAGTAGGCCCAGGACAAACAAGTCGATGACCGAGCAGGCCCAGGACAAACAAGTCGATGACCGAGTAGGCCCAGGACAAACAAGTCGATGACCGAGTAGGCCCAGGACAAACAAGTCGATGACCGAGTAGGCCCAGGACAAACAAGTCGACAACCGAGTTGGTCCAGGGAAACAAGTCGATCCCCGACTTGGTCCAGGGGAAACAAGTCGATAACCGAGTCGGTAAAGGGGAAACTAGTTGATGACCGAGTCAGTCTAGGGGAAATAAGTGATGACTGAGTCTTTCTAGGAAAAAGCTTCGATGACCGAGTCCATCTAGGAACAATAAGTCGATGCGCAAGTCACTGCAGGGAAATCACTATGACCTTGGACATTGATGACAATGCCGATAACGCAGACAGATATGTTCCCCCTTTCCAGGGAAATCAGAGGGTGACTGTGTCACCCCAAGGAAAGCAGTTGATGAGCGGCCAGGCAGGGACGACAGTGGCAACACTCCCTGCAGGGCGCGCTACCGCCTGCGGGGGTCCCTCCAGGAAGAGGGACAAGGCCACGTCGGTGCAGGGACCGCTGTCCACGACCCGAGTCCAGGCCGAGGGACCTGTGACGGGGACGCGGGTACCAAGGCCACCGTTGCAGGGACGCGCGCCGACAGAGCGCGCAGGCACCACCAGGTGGCGCCCTCGTGCCACCCGCGACGCGCACGACGCAGCCTAACGTTTTCAGGGACTGGTGTCCGAATTTGATGAAAAACGGAACCGGGCGACGGACGGGCGTTTGGCTAAGGCTCCTCTCACGCACCTCGGTATTTTTATGGCATTGTCCCTGTTGCGCCCACCAGCGACTTTCGCCTCTCGGTCGCTGAGCACCGTGTATCTCCCATTGTCCTGCGGGGGCGACTTCGGCTACCAGCTTCCGTGTCCCCCCTTTAACCTGTCATAAACCAAGTGGCTCTGCGTTTTCCCTTTTCTTGCAGAACCTTCTCGAACCGAAGTGTTCACTTATCTGGAGTCGACAGGAGTGGACAGGC
>NW_011889426.1:107050-130334 GCF_000151845.1 Pteropus vampyrus | reverse complement strand
CATTGATGACAATGCCGATAACTCAGATATGTTCCCCCCTTCCAGGGAAATCAGAGGGTGACTGTGTCACCCCAAGGAAAGCAGTTGATGAGCGGCCAGGCAGGGACGACAGTGGCAACACTCCCTGCAGGGCGCGCTACCGCCTGCGGGGTCCCTCCAGGAAGAGGGACAAGGCCACGTCGGTGCAGAGACCGCTGTCCACGACCCGAGTCCAGGCCGAGGGACCTGTGACCAGGACGCGGGTACCAAGGCCACCGTTGCAGGGACGCGCGCCGACAGAGCGCGCAGGCACCACCAGGTGGCGCCCTCGTGCCACCCGCGATGCCCACGACGCAGCCTAACGTTTTCAGGGACCGGTGTCCGAATTTGATGAAAAACGGAACCGGGCGACGGACGGGCGTTTGGCTAAGGCTCCTCTCACGCACCCCGACATTTTTATGGCATTGTCCCTGTTGCGCCCACCAGCGACTTTCGCCTCTCGGTCGCTGAGCACCGTGTATCTCCCATTGTCCTGCCGGTGGCGACCTCGGCCACCAGCTTCCGTGTCCCCCCTTTAACCTGTCATAAACCAAGTGGCTCTGTGTTTTCCCTTTTCTTGCAGAACCTTCTCGAACCGAAGTGTTCACTTATCTGGAGTCGACAGGAGTGGACAGGCTGGGTCTAGGGTCCCGTTCAGCGTTCCCATGTAATTTGCGGTAGTTTTTTTTTTCCAAAACCTCTTGTGCCCATTTCCTGTCACTCAACGTCTGTCACAGTCCAGTCGCTCCACGTCATCGCCAACACTGGATGATGTCGGGCTGTACATTTTTATTATCCTTGAGTGTTGAGTGGAATCTCACCAGACCCCCCCCAGTGATACCCATGAAGTCGAATTCTTTTCACGCCCCGATTGGGCGTGAATATATGTTTCGTGAGACTTGTCTGCTCAAGTCCGTTGCCTTTTAAAAATCTCTACGGTTTGTGTTCCGTGGCCGAGCTGGAAGTCTTCTCCAGTGTCCTTCATCAGGTGACTGTTCTGCCAGGGCTTTCCCCTCTCTGTGTGGCCTGGTGGCTTTCTGGCTGATGCCGAGGCTGGGACTCGCGTATGACACATGTCCCCCACTCGGGCTGTGTGAACAGGAAGGGCCCCTGTCTCTTCCTGTGTGACAAATGTGAATCGTATGTGCTCAAATCGTATGTGCTTAAATCAGTACGGCCATTATCATATTCTTGAAGAAAGGAACTATCCATCTAGAGCTCCTTCTCTTCCCCGAGACCCAGTAGACGCAGCCATATAAGCGACCGATAGCTGCTCAGGCTTTTACTGTGTCACCACGGGGCTCGACTCACGGTCCCACACTTGGGAGATCCTGTTGAACCACTGAGAGCTGTTTTAAGGCCATTAACTTCGTTGTCAGCGATCCAGCGGGGCTTTCTGAAAAGATTCCCATCCTTTATCGAGGTTCCGTTCCTCGGCCAACGAATCCATTGTCTGCTGCACTCCATGTGGGTATTCAGACTCTTTTCCACTTTATGCAAAGTTGTAAATTGTGTTTCCTGCGGCTTTCTTCTTCCTCCTGACTCACAAATGCTTTTGTCAGCCGCCCTCACCTATCACATTGCCATTTTGTGCTGTTTCTTACCAGAGGTGCAGATCACGTGGCCCAGACATTTTCAGAGAGCAAGAAAAACGCAATGGTCTCTTCACTGAGGTTTTTGTGTATCGACTGACTTTGAAGTATTGTCTCTCATTTTTACCCTAAAATGCATCTGTATGCATTTATATGTGAATAACCTTTATTTAAAACTTCCTGAAATACGATTTACAGCTTGTCGACTATAAAAAGTAGGCATTGAAAACTCTTGGTGATGGAGGTTTGGTAGATGTTTCTTCTTGTCCAATGTAGCAATAAAGATGCTTTCAATTAACAGTAGAAGACCCAAAACAAAGTGATTTAGACACAGGTAAAATGTGTTAGCTTTCTTAACCAAAAGTTTGATGACAATAAAGTGATTCTAGGATTAATAAATCTGCTCAGTTTTCTTCTGATGCTACATATTTTCATCAATTATTAAACCCATCTGGAATTTGCTTACAAATATGGTTGGATGTAGGAAAGTAGTTTTGTTTATTATTATTTTAGTTCCATATAGATAGCCAAAGATGACAGAACCATTTATCAAAGAAATTAATCTTGTCAGCTGGTTCCTGCTCAATTAAACTGTTGTCTCGATTACCTCTGTATTTTTTTCCCACTCATATAATTTTATATCTGGATTCTGCTTTGTAATCTCTTCATTTGGACTTGGGTTACTTCTTGCTGGTGGTATAAATTTTGGAGGTTGGTTGGTTGGTTGGTTTTTAATACATATGCATTTAATGTGTATGACTCTGTATGCATTTAATATGTATATATGTATGTACATACCTATATCAAGAATCTTTTTAATATTTGTATCTATTTCTTCACCACTATTATCTATTTTAATTAACAAGAACTTTATGTTTTAATTTCTCACAAATTATACCACAACGCACACACATGCACACACGTCACTGCACAAACACTATTCTACTGTTGTTCACAATATGCCCGGCTACTGTTGGAACTTTAATAATATTTAATCCTTCCCTCCCCCACTCCTTGGGGTTTGCCTGCTATGTAGTCAATTTACATGTTTGTGTTTTATAAAGTTAAATATTCAGATCCAGAATAATGGACTCTCTCTACATATTTTCAGCTTTTGTGTTTTGTACTTAAGATTTTACACGTTTCTGCACAAAAATTCTAAATCCTTCCTATAATTTTTTTTCAATGAACTCGTCGTTTTCAGCATTACGATGAGCTGATAATTTTTGAATTGTTTTCTAAGAGATTATTATCCCCACAGGGACCAAGGAAAAGAAAACTCTATCGATTTGTGTATATAACTTGCATTGATGTTGCTCATTTACTCTGATAAGATTTGCTTAATTCTAGTTCGTTTTTACTAGTCTCCAGTTAGTCTGCAAACAGAAATAACTTTCTCTCATGTTCTAATAGTAAAATAAATGCTATCATCTTTTTTGTGTGCATTTTATTATCTAAACAAAACAAACACATTAATAACAGTGACGGAAATGAATGTCACAGTTCTATACCTAACTGGAATAGAAATTTCCCAGAATCCCACTATTAGGTTGATGGCTGTTATTTCTGCTGAATAATATTTATCATATTTAATATTTGATAAAAGTTTGCTCCTATATGTGTTTTACTTAAATTTTTATTTGTAAGGGCTATTTTATTTTTCACATGTCTACGTGACATCCATTGATGTAGTTATGTGGATTTTTCTCTTTTGATTTTTATTATCATTAATTACATTGATGTAATTCCCGAAGTTGAAAGTTTTTACATTAATGAAATAAACCTTACTTGATTATATTATTCTTGGACCTAGACTTGTGTGTCCTGTCTGCCAACATTTCATTTAGAATTTTTCATCCGGGTTCATAAATCATTCTATTTTGTTGCTCTAAATTTTACCATCCAATTTTTAAATTAATGTTATACTCATGTATAAAATGAACTTGGAAAGTTTGCCTATTTTCTACTGGAGGATAGCAAATTATGTCCCCCAAAATATGCCGCTTTGGCATGAGGATTATTTTGAGCTGGCAGAAATTGAGAAGAAGCAGAAACAAGAAAAAGCCTGTTTCTTCCACCTCTTTGCTTACAAGCGGGACATAAATTTACCCAGGTCCTGTTCCTACCTTCTCTGCCGGGACCCAGGCCAATCTCTAGAGACCACTTTAGACCCTGTCACCCGGAAAATCTACATAACAAATCCTACTACCTAGCCTTTAGAATTATTATTATTTGGATATATACCAAAGCCAAGAGCTGGGAAGATGTTTCTCACAGTTAATTAGTGAAAGGCGATCCGTTATTTTCACAAAGCATTGCTTTCTGTCCCAAGAACGACGAGAGACATAAAAATAGATTAGTAAAATCCAACACACCACAAAATGAAAAAGAGTATCATGTGTCCAATGTTACTAGGGACCGTTCCGCAATGCCACGTCTAGATACAATGAGAGAACACAAGACATCCTTCACATCACGAGCCATCGAAATCATCTTCGAGCCGGTGCCTTGGCAGGGCCTGCCCAGGAAGGGTTTAACTATCCCTGGGCCTCTGCAGCAACGACACTCAGAGGAACTCTCGCTCCGATCCTGAAGGTGCCCAGTCGACCTGTAGCAATGGATGGCTTTCCTAGGCTTCGTAGGGAGCCTCATGATAATTAACAGTCCCCCCATTAAATTCTTCCGAGAGAAAACCGGACGCAAATTATTTTTGTAGATCTTCTCAAGACTCCACCCTCGGTGGATGTTCAACGAGACACTCTCCCGTGATAAAATGCCACAGAGGACAATGCACATGGCCTCCGAGAGATGATAACCATAGAAATACACTGTTTTAAGAGGGTGCATTTTAAGACGATGTCAGCGTCAGCCACCTCTGCCAGGTTGTCACCGGGAATTGCATTTCTTTATTGGCTGTGAAAAGCAGCCAGCTAGGATGGCTTTGCTGGCTTTCAACTGGGGACTGGTCTGAACGGTCCTTAAAATGTGCGTTCAGGAAATGTTCGAGCATTTCTGCATGGCAGCTTTAAGAATAGTAGTCATTCCAAATCTACACCAAGACCCAAGTATTCAGCTTCTGCTTCTGTCTCTACACAGATGTCTCAAAGACGGCTTTGGGGGCTCAATGCTAACCGTCGTCTCTCCTACCGATGATCTGCCGATTCCACCCGCTCACCTTAATCTCAGACCTACAATTTCCCAAATCACTGCTGAGATCATGTCACACCTTTCTCATAGTTTTATTCTGCTGTCTAACTTGCCTTATCCTGTTTATGAGGCCCAGTTTTTTATCTCTTAATTCGCTGCTGCTGTTTCTTGTTTTATGTTACTTTCTATCGTAATTTCCACGGTTTAATGCCGCCCTCCAGCTGACTCAGCTTTTTCTAGGGCTTTCCAAATTGTGTGTGAATCCCTTTAGCTATCAGATCCTCGCTTTAGACTTGAACTTTGCGGGGGAAAAAAAAAACACAAGAAAAGAAAATGGTGAAACAACCATATTCTGTACATCTCTGTCATGGTCGTGTGGTGGCTCCAATATTTCTGAATCGAATTGAATCTCAGTGGATTTTCTTTCTTCAAGAAGTATTTCTGTTTCTCCAAGGCCCTCATTAGGAATCTTTTCCTCTGGAATTTCAGCTTGAATCATGGCCTCAACCTCTCTCCCGACCACTATCCACGATTAGTTTAGTCCTTTTCTAGATTATGAAGAACGGTTTCTACACATTCATGTCTCGGTTTCTATGGTTTCACAGTCAAGGTGAATAACATAGAAATTATAAAGAAATGATGTCTTTTAAACCGTACTCTGTTTTCTTTAATTGAAATGGCAGCTTTTAACAAGCTGTTCTTGTTTAGTTATAAGTAGTTTGGTAAATAAGAACATTTGTGTTTTATGCCTGACTGAATAAACTAACTGGAGACAGAAAATAAAAATGAAAGCACTTTATATTCTGAGCGTTCGAGCCAGGCAACGTGATCGTGGGCCCGCGGAAAACATGTGCCATCGAGCGATTTCCACAGCCGAAAAGATAAGTTAGCAACCAAGACCCGTGAAAAACAACAAAAGGTCACTCACTGGTTCCCAGAAGAACCTCCATGCCCACTTATATCAGCGAATCTAAACACCACTGGGCTGAGACAACATAAACTGAATTTACTTCGAGGTTTAAAAGTGGGGTGCTACAGCGGGTCATTTCAGTGTCACCTGCGAAGCGTATCACACTCCTCACGAGTCTAAACCCCTCAGTCACGCCCCTGACTCTAGCGCGAGTGAGGGCTGGCCCAAACCAAGCCCCAGAATTAGAATTTCCGGAGGACGTGGCCACAGGCTCTGTGCGTGTAACACTCCGCGGCTGGTTTTCAAGATCCTCTCTGTCTCAGGAAGGCTTTTTAAAGCATCAAGCCTCAGATTTCAGAGTCTCAGGATTCCTCTTCCTTCTCACAGGCTTCTGAGGGTCCCTGGAGAGCTTTGGAAGATGTATGCCTTGTTATCTGTCGCCGTGGAAATTAAACCTGAGACGTTTCTCTAAAATTTACTTAGTCATGCTATGTCAAAAGATAGTGCAGATTTGTGGAAAACAAACGTATTTTACAAAGCAAAAAAAATGGAAACGTGAGAAGAATTACGGTTTCGTGTTCCCGCAGATCTGGTTATACCTGGCTTCGTCGAAGATGGACGCATTCTGATTCTGCGCCTGCGTGCAATCTGCTGTCATCTGTTGTTTTGGTTGGAGTGTCAAGAAAATCAAGACAATCCAGTTTTGGCCAGACTTGCAGTTGGGAAAGACTGGAGAGTTTTAACAGCCTTTGCAGATCATCGTGGCCATTCCCGATGTCACATCTCAACTCTAAAAAGAGCAGCGTCTTAAAGATTACTCAAAATTTGGACTCCACACTCGGTGTTTATGATCCTTTCTTAGGCTGTTACATTAAAATCCACAGGTCTAGCTTGCATTTTACATGGATCTCTCAGCCGTGCGTGCTGATGTCACATGATGTATTACTTACCTGCAAAATACCACTTCGATACGTTACGCAGACTTCCCAAAGAGTCATAGAGCGTATTATACGGTATTGAAAATCTCCTCTGTCGAAATTATGACTACTCTCATAATAGTCTTTGAGTTTCGGCAAGTGGTTGAACATGGTCACTGGAGACAATTACTATCGGTTGTTACTCTTGGAGTGGCCAGTGCACTTGGGTCAATTTCTAGAAAATGTCTCCCAAATTCTCAAATCCGAAGTTTGCCTAGCTGTCATTCCTTCAAGTGAAAATAGTATTCCACTCGAAAAGTGTCCAGTTTAGCACACAACTCGAATGACTGCACAAATGCTTCTTCTCATCCCCAGAAGAATGCAAAAAGCACAAACACACACGCAAGCAAACAAAAACATGCCATCGCGATATCAGGTGAACCACTTTATGTACACCTCTCATGGTGTCATGCTAAATGTTGAGAACACGTATACCCCAGGACTGAGGTGTAATAAAATTAAGATTCTTTCCTACTTCTGAAGGACCTTCTCAAAGTGAAAGAGGCTCATTATAACCACCACGTCGGTGCGGATGCGTCAATGACGCCTAACACACACACACACAGTTTAAGATCGATGAGCTGATCTGTGCTGAGGTTCCCACAGTTGAGCGATGCTTTCGTGCTGTCGACCCAAAATCAACCCAGTGAAAAAAGGCTAATGTCACCTGAGTGTTATTAGCAAAACATTTCCGACCTAACCTTGAGAAGGGTCTGGAGATGCTCGGCGGTCCGTGACCCCCACATTCATAACCCCTAATTTAATAACTTCAGAGGGTTGGTTCCTACTGATATTTTTGACTACATAACGTGTGGGTTTTTTTTTTTCTTTTAAATGATTACCCCATAACTGCTCTTGCATTTGATGGATGTTTGACGGTGCATGTCTGATTGTATAAAGTTGTCTTGATTTATACCCGGTGTCCTCCCATGTACGAAGCATTTGCATTTGTAAAATTGGTGATGAGCCCTCCAGGTGAGAAAGAATCTTGAGAAAATAGCACGGCAAATGCAAAAATCACGGCGACACATACTCAGCTTCCCATCTGCAGAACGAACAGCGTTAAGCTCTGGCCAATCATATAGTCGTTAGTCATCACAAGACAGTTGATCTCGAGAATGTGCCAGGTAGAAAAGTCACTTGCCTGGCAAGACAGAATTAAGTCCAACTCAAGCAAGGACAATGAAGACAGACGGTGTTCGTGACAATCCATCGCTGGATGTCCTTGGGGCTGGTTGTCTCAGAGAATGGTTAGAACCGAATTCTCAAGAGGGTTCGAAGGGAAAGGGGCAGACAGACCGAAGGAAAAGCGAAGCTCTGATAGCTTCTGCAAGGTCAGCACAGCCACTCGACAATGCGAGTAATAAATACATTTTTTTTTTTTGCTAGCGGCAACAAACTGAAAAGACGCTGTGCTGCCTTCCCGTCTCAGGATGAACGGGTCACCAGCCCACATCCGTTTCTTCTCCCCGATCTCCCGACTTTAGAGTACATGGACCCCAAGGATCCTTCCCAATGCCGAGCGTCCTTCCATGGGTTAAAGCTTAGTCAAACCACGAAAGGGAAAAGAGGGATTTTAAACTACCTTGGAGACGAAGCATGAGCTAAGTGGCCCTTTGTCCAGACCAAATTATGGTGGCATCGTCTTTACCCTGAGAATCAGCCCAAGGAATAAACAGGTCTTTTTGGAAATACCATGAGTCCTTTCTTCTGATATTCTTGAAATGAATCCCTTTGAACTTTGATAAGTATGTAGCCCCCTTAAATGCACAGATGTACATATATAATTTTATACACTATCACGGGACACTTAGACCCCTAAGGCCTGCCCAGGCTGTCCGGCTAAGAGCCCCTAGATGGGAGCATTGGGCTTATTTTTACTCCAAAGTTGGATGTCCCTATGATGTTTTTCTAGCATCTTTATTTGAACACATTGGGATATGACATCCTGATGTACCTGTATTAGGATGCCATTAGTAACTCCCTACATAACACTTATCAGTCATCTTCTGGACATTCCAGCTTTGGAATCCTTGAATTTAGTGGACTGGACTTGAAGCACGAGTGGGAGCAGACAGAAGATCTGGAGCAATTCAGCACCTTATTGCCCAAGTCAGTCCTCTGCTTACAATTACGCAAAGACACGCCCACGCACGCAAAACGTTGCCTCCTCTACCACAACATGGCACACTCTCAAGGAACACACAATAGAAACGAGGTCAAGGCTCCTACTGGAAGGGATTGGCAACGAGGGAAAGGCTAGATTCGTTACGGGGTGTGGAGTACCACTCAGGTGCCACAGAGTCTGGGGGCAAGGGGGTGGCCGAGGAAGGCACATCACTGCTCCCTTGCAGGAACTGGGTCTCGGCTCAATGGTCTGGGGGCACAGGGAGCACCCGGCTAATTTCTAGGTCTGGTTTTTTCATGGGAGGTTGTACGCCATTCCTTAAAGTCAGCATGGATACACCATCTGGGGTCTACAGACCATCAGCTGGGTGAATCAAAGATGTTTAATATTTTTTTTCCAAAATAAAAAGCATTCAAACTAGGGCGACAGTAACTGAAGAGGACAAACACAATAAGAGATATCCTGTAAATGGAATGGTGATGGATTCGTTTTGCGGCTAAGGAATTATCCTACAGATGGCATTTTTTTTCCCCTCTGGCATCTTTTCTGTAGCCCGCCCAAACTAAGCAAGAGGTAAGGCGTATTGACATGTTTAACTGGACGTGTTAGAGCCTACACTCTTATGTTACAAACAGCCTGACGGAGGGGCATATTCTGTATGTGGTACCCTTATTCACTGAGTGCCTTCTAGTCCAGAAATGCAATGGGTATGGGTGTGCATTTGTGGGGGGGGAGGGGGAGAGCTTGGGGAAGAAGAGATGAGAGGAGAAAGATGCACAAATAAATACCATAAGCTTTACCCTCACAGAGAGTTCACAGGCTAGCTGAGAGCCACAGAGTTAAAACATCGCGAAACGGTGCCATCACGTTACAAAGGAGGCAAGTCGAAAGTGCCGAAGCAGTAGGAAACATGTTGACAGGCCAAACGCCTTCCTGAAACCCTCTAAACGAGATGCGGACGGGAAAGGAGGGCCAACTAAGATGCATCGCTGCACGGCCCAAGGTACCACATCAAGTGGAAATCAATACGGCGGACGGTACTGACGACCGACGGCGATAGATCTCTCAACCGAGCCTCGGAGAAGCCCAGCTGCTGAGGAACGCGTGGACCATTCCACGGGACCCAGAAGCTCTAACTTTCTCATCGGATGCTCTGTGTCATTCGGGGGACAGGATACGTTAGTAAACCGTAAAAAAATAGGCAAAGTATCGTATCGGTTCGCAAAACAAGTGTAAAATATGTAAAGCTTTCAACCGAGAGCCACAAAGATAGAACCGAACATATTTCTGAAATAAGTAACATAGTGATTTCATTTAAAAGGCAAATTAAGCTGCAGCAGAGTATAGTGGCAAGCAAATCTTTTAACTCCTTGCACGAACGTATGGATACGAGCGTTATGTTTCGTAGCAAAGACTATCGTCTCAATAGTGGCTTTTTCTTCTGAGCTTTCCGAGTGATGCTTGTCCCACGGTGTTGCCCCCATTTCTGCGTTTTCCGTGGTCAAGTCTTCGGGATTATGTATCTAGGTGAGCACACAAGTGCAATGCATGCACAGTGGCAAATGATTCTGTGGCTCTCGTACACAGCTGGCTGGTATTTCTCACCCCACAATGTTGTCAACCACAGTTTTAACAGATGACCACTCACATGAACAGAACGTCAAAACATTCACGAGACAGAAAAGGTCAGACAAATGTATTAGCTGGAGGCTCTTTATGTTGGCATCCTGCCAAAGAGCAAAGGGCTGACTGACTAGAAAATGCCTTTGGTCCAGGAAGGAAGCAGGGTTCATACATTTTTTATTAGCGAATAACCAAAAACCAGCACTTTTTCCCGCAAAGCCACTTATGAAGTCATCTGACCCAGTCAAACTAGATTCTCTTCACACTTGAGTTTTCAAACTTGCTCATTTCCAGTTTCCTCGCTGAAGCCCGCCTTACTCCCCATAATCTGATTCTGCCATAACATCAGCTTCCACCAAACTAGAGTCCTTCCTTCCGCAGCCTCTCTCATCCGTGCCATCCTCCCTACTCTGTGTCCTGCTTACAATGCCAAGGATGGCAGAGGGCCGGCGTGGCACAGAGCAAGCCGAATTCCTTTTCTTTTCACTTGAAGACTATTATTTGTTTTTTATTTTTTAATATATTTTTTCCCCAATTACAGTTGACATACAATATATCAGTTTCAGGTGTATAACCTAGTGATTAGACATTTACATAACTGAGTTACCACCCACCTGGCACCACACGTGGTTATTATGATACTAAGGACGGTATCCCCTGTGCGGTACGTCATACCCCTGTGACTATTCTGGAACTACTAATTTGTTCTTAATCCCTTCCTCTTTTTCACCCCTCCCCAACCTCTCTCCCATCTGGCAGCCATCTTCGTAGAGTGGCCTTATGTAGTAGGTGTCTGTGGGGCCCAGTGGTACAGTCTCCCTGGATACCTGAACCAGGTACTGCAGGTGTGTCCCTTGTGTGGGCTGTGTGTAGCTGAGCCTTGGTTGCTGTATGCACATCAATGGGAGGGACTGACCCTCAGGCAGACTGGTTGTGATGACAGGCTGGGACCACAGTGGAGGAGCCATTGTGCAGGGGCTGACCCTACAGAGCAGGATTCATTTTAGCAGGGCTCTGGCACCTGCCCTGTCTGCCCTGTGAGTGTGTCGTCCTAGGATGTGGCCCTGGGTGGTATTCTGGCTCAGTCTGAAGCCGGCCACAGATAGTGCTTTCCCCAGGGCCACTTGGTATGAGCCACCAAACAATCCACAGATGGATGCCACCTCCATGTTGGACTTGGAGGTGCCTCAAGAGTTCAAACTGTGAAGCAAGGTCGGCCGCCACTAGCGTCAAGCTTGGGGCTGCTCAGCAAGAGGTACAAGGTATATTGAGGTCAGATGCTGCTTGTTTGGGTTTTGTGAATCTTTGAGAGATTTTAGGAAAGTCTGAAGCATGAGCCAAGACAGGCCATTTGTATGGAAAAAGCCATGGGAAGTGGCTTGGGTGAGCCCACAGGTTGGGTGGGGCGGAGTCTCAGGGAATTACCTGGGCTGAGTGACCTATGTTAGTCAGGTAGATGGAGACTCAGATATGATGTCTGCACGCTGGGAGTGTAGAGCGCTCAGCAAAGGAACAATGGATTCTGCCAGCACGTGTGTCTGAGAGAAATCTCCAGAACTCTCCCTGAAGTCCAACAACTCAGTTCATCCCTATATGTATCTGGTGTCACCTGGCCTGCTATCCCAATGCTGGAGGTCAGAGCACACGCCGTCAACAAGTAAGTCTCTGCAGGTTTTCACAGCCGGAAATTGTGGTGACTTCTCTTCTTGGGACATGAACCCTGGGCCAGAAAGTCTGGTGTGGGGCTGGGACCCCTCACTGCTCTGGGGGACCCGCAGAGCTGAGATATGCCCCCTAATTTTTAACCTCCACGTGCAGGTGTGTGACTGGCCCATTCCACATCTCTGCCCCTTCTAACAGTCTCGAGGTGGCTTCTGCATGTCCCCATCGTAGGACTTTTGTTCAGCTAGACTTCCGGTGATTCTCAGTGATGATTGTTCTGTAGTTTAGTTGAAATTCTGATGTAGTCATGGGAGGAGGTGAGCATAGTGTTTAACTACTCTGCCATCTTGAGCAAAAATCCAGAATTCCCTCATTTTAAGCTGCCCTTACTTATGGAGTCCAGTCTTTACAAGTGTGAAATCCAGGCCCACCACAACCTCACTATTCTAATTTTATGTCTTGGATTCTACGTTCATGCATCCTAGGTAACAAATCAGATAACTAATTCCCCTATAAGTGTACTATGTTTAATGCCCTTCCTCATGACTTTCTTGAATACAGGCTATATTTTCACAGATAAAATGTCACTCAATGAGCCTTGTCACTCACGGAGACTGACAATCCATCTCTTTCCCGTCCGATTTCAGCACTGCGGTGGGGGCAGTGCCATGTCCCACCTTTGATAATCTCCAGCCAGCTCCAGGATTTCACTCCACTTAAGGCCACAGGGGGACCAGGCCAGCTATTCAATGCCCTGGGACCACCCTGAAAGCAATAGGACACGGGACTCAGTAGATAAGAGACCCAGCTTCATATCCTTGTCTAACAAAACCTTTACCCAAAATGTCTCCGTGGGCTTTTGTAAGAAGTTGAGCAGCGCTCTTTCTTCCTGACCCATTTTTAATGTTAAGTGGTAGTACGCGTAGCTGGATGGAGACAGCCCTCGTGTCCTACTGGCATTTCTTTTTATGAAGAAAAACAAGATAAGCACGATTTAGAGATACCATTTCCGTCGGCAGTATTTCAAAGTCAATAGCTGAAGATTTGGGGTGACGATCCAGAGACTGGTTAAATAGGAAAGCCACCTCCACTGTAATTTTATCTGAAGTGGTTGAAATGGAAATGGAAACTGTCATCAAAAATAGGAGATTGCTTTCGTGCAATTTCTCTGTTTTATGTTCAAAAGCATGTATTTTCAGAAACACTGTCTGTCTCTTCCTTTCCGAGGGATCAAATCCACAACTCGTTCTTGAGCCTCTTTGCTTAAATGGCCTTAGCATTAAACGGTACAATGCCTGGCTTCTTCAAAGTACCCACGTCCTGCTCCAGCGAAATTCCTGGAGAGACCAAGGGGTGCCTCTTAGAACGGATAACACCAAAGGGCTTTCGTTAGCTTCTCAGCGAAACGTGGCTGGCAGAGGGCTAGACATCACACATGTCTATCCCTCTTCTTACAAATTCTCATAGGTAAGGGAAGCAAATTACAGGGAAGAAAGACTTCAGAGGATCACGTGATGCAGCAGGATAAAAACCCAGACGAGATAACCCCACACAAAGAACCCCTGCAGTCGACTACCCTGACCTGGTGGCACCACTTAGATGTAGCGAATTACAGAGAAAAGTTCCTATTCGGCGGTACATACTTTCCCTGAATCTCTTCCTTTCTTCAAAACCATCTGATAAATTACCTTCCAACTGCTAAAATTTCCTCGGGGATGGTATTATATAGATCAACCTCAGAGTTTGTTTCTATTCAAAACCAACTCTTAAAATAGCTGACCACACACTTCTCACTTTTCTCTCAACTCTCAGCTTCTCAACTCTCGGCTCTGCTGACTGCAGATTCTGCTCAGCTTTTTGGACATAGCAGACAGGACCAACAAGAACCAACAACGCTGGGCTTATTGGAAAAGCGACTCTCGAATATTAACAAAAAACAACAAAACGACACGACTCTCTCACTCTTTGAGACGCTAACATCGATTATTCCCTATTTCTCCCAAATAGGAAGCTCTCTGGTGCAGCGTGGAAACGAACTTGTGTCAACGACAATCATGGTGACGTGTTCTGCCCACACCTGCTGCGTAAATCTGTCTTAGAAAGGACATCATATTTGTGGAAATAAGTGTAGACACTCTCTCCTCCCCCCAAACGAAAGTAAAGAGAGGGTGTGTGTTCAGAGTTCGCTAAGGAAAGGCAGTCAGCTACCATCCCTTGCGTCTGTCATACTCTAAGGTAAGCAGAAAGTGGGAAGTTTGTAGGAGGAAGCAGACGGCTTCACACGGTCCGTGATGGGAGGCTGTTGCCTTGAGCAACTGGGGGCAGACTTAGAAGAAGGGGGGTACCTCCTGGGGTCAGTTTGAAAAGTATATTTCACTTTCTCTGGTTGTTCCTGAGCTGGAAGAGAGGGTCAAAAAAGGGAGATCATTCTGGCGTGACTTATGGAAAGACTGTGGCTTGGATTCGAGAGCTGGTGGCCGAACAGGCGATAGGTCTTAGTTGTATCATCGCATGCGGTGTGTCCGTGCTCCATGTGCAGATTCCGGCTCTCAAGTTCATTTGCAAGGCCCCGCCATGGAAAAATAATGCCTAGTTGGGATTAGCCACGCCATTTACAAGAACAGAAAAAACTTTAAAGAAATTACAGATTGCAAATCATTTCCCAGCTGAACTAACAGAATTTCAGAGGGGTCATAAATATAAGTTACGACCATGATTCTGAAAGGCTGTAAGCACTGGAAGAGATCTTGGCGGCGTTTGGCGCCAATCGTTTGATTTTTTTAAATAAAGAAACTGAGGAACAGAGTGGCGATTTGTCTTGTCAAGGCCGTGCGACTAATGAAGACATGGCTTGGATGAGCCATTCCACGCTCAGTGTACAAATCATGAGGCTATCTGTAAAATATTTTCACGTGTGGTGTTTTGGGGGGCAGTCTCTCTTCGAATTAAGCTTACCTTTACATTCGAAACCCACATCTTAAAGTTTTTGCTTGACAGCGCGTTCACCGAATGCTGACTATTTGACTCCTGATGTCAAATGATCGTGTTGAATTCTGCAGGAGCTTGAGAACGGGCCGTGTGACAAAAGGGTACAGGCTATCGTACGATGAATAACGACACATCTCGACGGGCATAGCAAATGTGCAGAGTTCCTAACTTCGATGTTTATCGAAGAAGCCGAAAAGACGATCTTAGTTAGTTATAGTTAATAATTTAAAAAAAAAAATAAGGTGAGCCCGTCCCATAATGAGAGACAAGAGCCTCTGCAGATCATTGTGTATGTGAGGCCGAGTCTGTGTTTCCTGGAGCATTATTGATGCCCAGCTGTGATCCGTTCTCGCTCCTTTGATTTAGCGTGCATCTTGAAAGAAGCCGAAGTCTATTTCTAGAGACGGACTCTGGCAAACAATGATCAAAGTGTAAATGTATGCAAATTCAGTGCTTCACCTTAATTACCTCGCTAGTGCCGTCAGCCGCCACTTCCAAGGTTTCGCTGATTAGCAAACGATCTTAAATAATTATTAGTTCATCTACAATTACAATGATTCTGAGCCCTGGCTGGCAGCCCAGCAACGGCACTGCCTTCCAGCCTCTCCGTCTGGTCCTCTGGAATTCTGCCACGGCATCTACAACCCAAATTAGCAGCAACCCCACCTTGTTTTTAAATAACTCTCCATAAACTCTTTCCTCATGATGCTGCAAACCAGGATCTCTTGACCAGCCCAAGTCAAGGAGGTGTCGCAAACTGGCAAAGAGGGTCCGTAAGGTGATGAGAAAAACCTCCATGCCCTCAGTTGCTTCCCGGCACCCCTCAAACACACCTTGGTCAACTCACTGCAGCCCGTGAGAGCTTTCAGAGTTCACATTTGCCGACTGAAGTCGGAATTCTCAAAAGACTCAAGGCAGTGTTCCCGGAAAATAATTTCAAAACAATCACGAGATAAGACGGGAGTGGCGGGGTGCATACAGCCAGTTAGTTAGACATAGAAAGGACTAGTTATAGCTCTCGCTCAAGAGGAACAAATGGACCAACAGCCTAAGCAAACAATGTGGCGTGCAATTTAAGAACTCAGATGCTAATATTAACTGCATGCGGTGAACGTAAGCACACCCTCGGTAGCCGGGAATGGGATGTTTGCCATTAAAGAAAAATCTCCATTTTGAAAGTAAATCCTTGCTTTGGCGACACTGCAGACAAAGGGGGGGAGGGGGCGGGGAAGAGCCTGGCTCGTGGGAAGGGCTTCATATCCATTCGCTGAATGAAGAGAATGAATAGGAGAAAGTGTGTGCAAATGAACGGCCACAATGAAAATTCAAAAGAGATGAATAAATGCCAGCTGCACCAGCCCCTTGGGGTGATGAAGGAGGGATATCTGCATTGGTTACATCTGTTGGCAACTTTCATCAAAATTAAGAAATCCTCCCATAAACGTTCAAGGGTCTGGGAGGCACATTTTCACACCTACTGTCCCCAAGTCCTACGTTTCTGCCAGGGGTCTTGCGTACAGATGGTCACAGATGGCTCCACCAGGTGCTGTGAGGAGGGTCTTGGGTGAGAAGCTGCCGTACTTCGTTTTTACCGGACCCCCAAAAACGCCCTTTGCAGCTCGAGCTTCTTTCTCAGCTGAACGTGGCGAGGTCCCCTTGTGCGATGGCACAAGGATTAACAAGGGTTTACGTGGAGTCTCACAAACACAGTAGTTTTCCCAACAATAACAAAATGGTAAATGCTGTTAAATCCATCTGAATAAATTCTCCTTCTATTGACATAGGTGACTTTATGAGTAAGGACATCTCGTCTAGGAATAGGCTACATCTTCTCTGCTTCAGTAAGTAAACGATTTATTTATATATTGTGCCCTTAACTTTGAAGCCTTCACGTTCTTTCCCTTATCCAAATATAAAGCTAAAATATTTTGAATTACTCTTGAGAATGTGCCTGGATCACTCTTCAGGAAATGAAACATCAATTTTTATCATTTCATACATTGTTCATTGGCGATATTGACGACGTGCATGTTTATTAATAGAAAAAATATGGGGGCTGAGTTTCATTTTTTTCCACGCAATGTAATTTCTGAAAAGATGACTGGTCTTGAGTATTCTTGTATTTGTAGCCATGGAAGGATTTATTAAGGTACGACATAGCAAGTGAGTAAGACGTTCCAGGTCACTAAGCAACTCGATTTGCAACGAAAATCTCCTTTAAACATCAAGATTTAAAAATATCACTTAATGTAAAATTCCAAAGGTGAAATCACACCATGGATTGAGAAGTGGCTTCTACGCTGGACTATCATGAAATTACAGATCTCAAAAATTATAAGACATGACTTTTAACTATTTTTACTGCTTAAAACAGTGAAATCAGTTCGATCTAACCAGCATCAGATTCACTCTCTAGCAGGTCTGGGACGCAGTGAGTGACTCCACCGGCGATAGCATCGAGCCATGGAAATGTGTTTATATGAATCAAAGTTTTCTCATTTTGGAGTTTAAGTGAAAAAAAAAAAGTCACCCGGAATTTCAAGTGCCCTAATTTTGTAGGTGACGAAATAGGCTGATGTTTTGCCCGAGGTTCTGATAAGGAATGAAAGATTCACAGTGAGAACGCAAATTCCCTGAGAATCCGGGTCCACCCGTGACTTGCATATTCTTTTAATGAGCCATTAGGAGGTGGAGAGGTGCCGTAATTAACATCGCTAGACCCAAGGGAGGGTTTGGGACCTTCCTCCCCCCTGACCTTTGGGGTCTAGCTTCGCTCCCTACCATGAAGCATAAAACATCTGATTACTGTTCCGTGTGCTTCGGGCACCAACTTTTCTCTGCTCGGAGCTAAATTTAGATTCAGGCAAGCTCCTAGCCCATCAGTTTCTGATCCAAATTATGTTCTCATTTCAGTCCAAAGTAGATTAGTTCTATTCTTTGCTAGATGAGGTATATTGAACTAATTCAAAGAAGTCATAATCTGGGTGAATTGCCTTTTCTGCTAGCATGATCCATCGACAAAAGCTACTTTTAAACGTTGAAAAACCACTGCTGAGTAAATTTTCAAGTGTTGATATCCTAGGTCGAATTAATTCAGAATATTCATCAGTGATGGAATAGTTAACAAGAATATTATTCTCCTATAGAAATAGTCTCAGTACTAAGAAACTGCTGTAGTTTCAAGGCACTTTCTATATTGCTATTTTTGGTGAAACGCTCTTCATCGGTGATCGTATATAAAATGAGATGTGGTTTTAGAGCATTTTTATAAAGATTCATTTGCTTCAGGCCTTATACTACGCCATAAATGTAATAGGAAAACCACCTTATATTATAAAAATCTGCCCTTTATCCATTTCAAAGCTTCCTAACAGAACTAGGAAATTCTACTGTGAGAAAGAGCTCAATATGACAAAGTCGCATTATTCGTTAAGTGGGAGGAAAGGCACAAACTTGCAAATGACGGGATGTTTGTGGCATCCTCCATTAGAGGAGAGAGAATGAGCCTGACGATAACACTGAGCCTTCCTGATAAAGACCGAGACCGATCTCCAAATGCTAGATAATAACTAATCGCACCCTGTGTGCCCCAGCTGGGAGGGTAAAATAGAAAAGAAAATGAAAAAAACAAAAAACAAAACGAGGTGGAGGGAGAAAAGAGGGTAAAATAAGCAAGCGAGAGAAAGATGAGTGAAATATTTGGGAGTATAATCTCAGGTCACTATGTCCAGGGACTGATTCTAAAACCTAAGTCAAAATGAAGGAGGATGAAGGTCACATTTTGAAAGGCATAGGAAGTATTGAGAATGTAAGCTATTTTCCAGTGCGGTCAAAAAAAATTTTTTGGGGGCGTCGACAAATATAAATTTTCTTGATTCAGTAGAAAATGTTAAAAAATCTCAAGACAATCTCTTTAAATATAGGATATTAAAGTAAGCTCTGATCACCTAGTTATAAATATTTTGTAAAGGAAATTTTAAGAAGATACACACCATCTATGGGACCAGTCTGGGGGGCAGGCTCTAACGTGTGGATAGAATTTCTGGTCCAGCATGGTGATCGCAGCCCTACACTTTGCTCCTAGGATGCTACAGAAATGATAGACAAATTATACAAGATAAATAGGTAGTCCGTGACAGGGTTAAAGAGAGGGTACCACTGACTTCCCGGAACAATTTTAAATGGAAACGAGACAACGTGGGTAGAAAAATGGTAATTGAACCTTGGCAAGTGATGTGTGTGGGACCTGTAGATAATATGCATTAGGAATCACGGGGGTATTTGTGGGTCCACCAGATAGCTCCTCACCCCAGTGTGGTCGTGGAGCAGCTGTCCCCAGCCAAAGTCCCCAGGCCCGCTTCCTACATAAATAGTGAGAGATTTTCATGGAAGAGCCCTTGATATAGCTTGGATGCAAGAACACAGAAGAAGAAAAACCAAGACATTATAAGATGACACTACGGACATAGAAAACAAAATGAAGAGGTTTACCAAGGAGTGAAATACTTGGGCTCCTCACTTTCCAGGTGTCATTTCTTTTGCTTTTATTGGGATCCCAAGAGTGCCCGTGTGACCTCCAGGTGCCACCTCAGAAAAACCTATTGGCAGGACCTGTCATCCCACATTTATGAAAAAAAGTCTGTTAGGAAGAGCCATAAAGCTGGGAAGCACATGAACCCAGTAGGTCTCTTGTTCAATAATATGAACAGTTAAACAAAGATGACAAGCTGGTAGAAAAACAAACTAATAATAAAAAGGAAAACACACACAAGTCCCTGTCAAGATGGCAAAGAACAACTAAAAATGTATGAAATAGGTATAACAGAAGAAACGAAGAAAAATCCTCTAAAAATCTTACTAGTATTTTAATAATACTAAGTAGAAAGGTATGAGAAGGTGTTCCATACAAAGTGACGTCATGTTATTTTTAAAAAATGACACAATGAATGGTACTTATTAGAAATGAAGTGCATGGAAAGTCTCATAACAGAATGAACACAGCTGAAGAATAAATTGATGATCGATAGGATGAAACTGAGTCGATCTTCCAAAACGTAGGGCAAAAATTACAGAGCTATAGAGAGTAAACTGAAGAGGCATGGAGAAGAGATCAAAGAAATGAAATAACAAGCTCATAGGATTTCTCGAAGGAAGGAACAGAGAGATTAGACAGAGGCAGTAAATTAAACTATCGAATAATTTAACCATTTGTAGAAGAAACGATTGAGTCTTCAGAATGCGTGAGAACAAGGCCGCTAAATGACAGGACAGCCACCGCACGGGACGGAGAGCAAACTTTATAAACGCTTAGCGAGAGAGATGGGAGAGATGCTATCTCTCAACAACGTGTCTCGTCTTATGCTCGGGGCCTGGCAGGCACAGATTTGTGACTTCGACCTTCTGAAGGAAAGTGTGTTTGTACGAGGTCTCCGTGTCCACACGGGGAAGCAGTGTGACAGCTGTCCCCAACCACCAACGTCTCTACGTTTAGCGTACACACACATATTCTGGTTAAAACAAATCTTTAGGATACGTTTTAAAAAAAAAAAAAAAAAAAAAAAAAAAAAAATTAAAAGAAAAAAGAAAAAAAAGAAAAAAGGTAAGGAGAGAGAGTAAGAAAAATGCAGTGGACAGTCAACGGAGAACCTCACAGCACTAGACAATGGATGATTGGCATCTTCCCACGGCATGGACCAGTCTCGTAAACGCCGTGTCCAGTGGAAGGACCAGCTCGTACACGCAGACACACACACGGAGCGCACACTCTGTAGACCTCGCGTACATGTTGCAAACGGGCCGAGCTAAGTCACCGCGACAGACGTGGGAGCTGCCGGGGCCGCAGTGGTTCAGCGTGTCCTCCGGGGCGGACAGCGATGCCACCGACTTGGCGGTGGTGACCCGAGTCTGCTCACTTTGGGAAAACTCAGCGAGCTGGACACGGGCCGTTTGTGAGTTCGACTACAAGAAAAACTTTCCCTCAAATAGAAGAAAATAAAGACCAATTGCCTCTTGCGTTCGGTAGTAGGACCCTACGCGATGCCCGTTTACGGATGGCAGAGGCCAACGGGAAACACGTGCCAGCTTACACGACAGCACAGCACGGGCCAGGGGCGTGGGCATCACCCTGCCCTCTGCTAGCAAATCTGACGCAAGCGTCTTTGGAGACAAACGAAGGGATGAGTTCTTCGGACCGAAAGGACCATGGCGTGTTCTCAGCACTGGCCAGTCTGCAAGGGGACATTTAACATGGAAATGTTGCGGCCGAGAGAGGGGCTCGGGCTTCGCCGACTGGATTGTGCTGTCGGGGAGAATGTGCTGCCAGGACAGGGGCCTGACGCCCGTCGCCGACCCCCATTTCGTCAGGAGTCATCAGACACTTCACGACTTGGAGCGCGTACCCGTGGGAGCAGACGCCTTGCAGCAGCCATCCTGATGTCTAAGGAGCACCTTGAGGATGTCATATAATCCACGGGCCATTGCTTGACAAGTCAACATCAACCAAACGGGCACGAGATTGCAGACCCTGTGCTACTCACTTGACAGCTGTCATCTCTTTGAATCCTCACGACAGCAGGAGGACATGACGTGCACCCTACGTATGGGCCGCATGTGGCTTATAGAAGCGGGGTCGCCTAGAACAGGGGCCCGACCCCACTGCCATGAGCCACGTGGACGTAGTGACTGCAGGTAAGGGAAGAGTGGAGAGCATGAGGCTTCGTGCAGGTGTCTGTCTTCTTCCTGCCCAGGCATGGCCCACTTCAACGTGCATGCTGCTGGGAAGGCCATCAGGGTGTGGTCTCCTGTCTCCTGTGCTGAGCCGTGACCCTGTAAGGACCATCAGGCGCAGGCATGGACCTGTCTCCCATCCGGCAGGATGCTCACAGAGCTGGAGCTGGCTGAGCACAGTGTCTCACTCCTCTGGGAGACCCACCTGTCCCGAGGTTGAGACAACACCTCAGCAGGTCCGGTCAGTGTCCTTCAGAGACTGAGGGTCATGCCTGAGAGCAGAACGGGCCACCCCAAAACATGCCTCTTTGGCGTAAAGATATTTTTGAGCTGATGGTTTTGAGAGACAACAGAGTTGAGAGAAAATCTTAAAACAAAGTAGAAGTTACCCTCTTGAAGGAGGCACTTACATTTATAAGGGGGATCTCTTTTTGTAGGGGGGACCCCCTCTCTGTACCAGGCGGAGAAGGCTGACTGAAGGATGAAAAAAAAACGTATCAGGGAAAAAGGTGCCAACTTATACCTGCAAAATAAGAATCCTCGTTTGCCACAAGTTTCAAACGAACACCCCCATAATTGTCCCCACTGTGCCTACCCCTCCCTGTCTCCCGGCTTTAGATGAAGATGGCATCTAAGCTGATGGCTTCGTCGGCCTCACGGAGTTACTCCTTTACGCTGCGTATTTTCCCACGTACATATGAGGCGGACATGTTGATAAACTTCCATTTGTTGTTCTCATGTTCCTGTGACATTTATTATGGGGGAGCGGATGTCTCAGTCGAGAATGAAGAAGGGTGGAGGTAAAATTATTTTTCCTCCCGTCCGTCCGGCGATGGGGTCTTTGTTAGAGGAATTACGTAGCAGGGAAGTTTGCTTGGAGCTGCGAGGGGTCATCTTTCCAGCTACAGACAAAGGAAATTGTCTGTGTAGGGGAGAGACCAGAATGTAATGTGCTGATCAGCTTTGCGGCCAGGCCAGGGAGACACCTGCAGAACAAAGGGACGTTTCTGCTGGGGTGGCGAACAGCCCATTCCCCACACCTGTGCAGGAGGAATAGGAAAAACAGAGCCCTTAAGTGGAGCCCTACACAAAGTAAAATCATTCATTCCCTACGGATAGAAGAAAGTAGGGAGGGGTGGACATGCATCGGCATCAGCGCTCTTGGGCCCCACGTGGCCCGGGCATTCTGGCTCCGTGAGGTCACACTTTCAGCCAGCTTGTGCGAGACACCTGCCCCTTGCAACTTCCTCAAG
Source organism: Pteropus vampyrus (assembly GCF_000151845.1). Lineage (NCBI taxonomy): Eukaryota > Metazoa > Chordata > Mammalia > Chiroptera > Pteropodidae > Pteropus > Pteropus vampyrus. The sequence continues at coordinate 107,310 of NW_011889426.1, read as the reverse complement.
GCCACTCTATTGTAACGGCAAGAAATCAGAACGTGATGCGCCTTGGTATGTACCATTGACTTGTTTTTCCGTCGACACTTATGGATCCCATTTTTCCGACAATAACGTCACGTTTCTCCTTTTACACAGAGGCGTTTTAAGTTTCACTCATTCCGAGGAGATACGGAAATTTGGAAGTAAGAAAACTGTAGAAGAAGAAGAAAGCTGAGGGGACCCTGAAGATTCAAGTTAAATTTTCAAGCACGAGCAAAGCTCCCGTG
>NW_011889426.1:100479-105090 GCF_000151845.1 Pteropus vampyrus | reverse complement strand
CATATCAAATATTATAATGATACATTACATATCAATATATTATAACAATATGTTTTAACATATCGGTATACCATAGCATAGTAAATTAATATATACTATACATTTCAATTGATTTATTTCAATGTGAACCTCAACTTTTTCAATACCTTTCCGAAGAAGTCTCTAAGTGTGACAATTTTTGTAGGTAGCTGGACCAATGAGGTTCTCACCCCATTCTTCTCTGTACCTAAAACCAAGATCATTTTCTCAGCACTTTAGCTAATGGGAGTCTCAGAAGTAAAGACAAGAATCTAGTAAAAATGTCTCTATCTTTTGCAGTTCTATGGAGTAGAAACCTTTAAATCCTGTCTGAAGCCTTCGCTGGCCTCATTTCCCCATAAGGTGTTCCTTTTGAGTTCCGAGCAAATACATGTGATACTCAGGACTACACACACACACACACACACACACACACACACACACACACACACACACACACACAGGCAATTTATTCACCCTCCTTGTTCGAAGGACATTCAATGACTCTCTGGACAAGTTTAAAAAATTCTCATATCCTTGAGGCAGACCTTCCCACGACAGAATGAAGCAGCCATTTTTTAAGCAGAGGGAGAAGGAAACTCAAGCTGCCCAAATCATAAAACTGTGTGAAATTCAGGGAGTGAATCAACAGTCCGGATTGATGCACAACCAATTTTAAGATCTCCTTAGGACACAGTAGGGGAGGAAAAATCTTTCTCCTTCTAAACCCCTGGGTTCACAGCAGAGCTTGGAAACCCTTCACGGGCAGATAGATGTCTTAAGTAGGTGGTCCGCCTTGCATCATCCGTTTAATGTTTTGACTGAAACTTGACTGTCTCTGAAACAATCGCCTTTGCTTGCTTATCAACTAAGCGTCACCGCCTGCAGGAGGAATTTCTCTGGGTTGCCACTTACCTGCCTGAACCTCAGTGTCCTCAACCCCATTCTTTTCTGATTAGCGATTCGTCTCTAGATTCTGATCCTGCTTTAGAATAACAACGAACACTTAATGGGGCAGTAACCATGTGCTGAGCATCGCTCTATCAGCCGAGCGACTATCAACTTGTCAGGCATGAGCCACAGGGGAACTGAAACCTGCACTCAGCACAATTGAGAGTCCGGGTAAGTTGCTGTGTCTTAATCCGTGAGACTGTCAAGATGGAGAAAGAGACTTTGCAGATGTAATTAAAGTTCCTACCCAGTTGTCCTTAAATTAGAAAGGTCATCAAGGTAGGTATCCTCATAAGAATCCTCGTAGGTGTCTTCATAGGAATCCTCACGGGAATCTTTGTAGGTAATCTCGTAGGTATCCCTCACAGGTATACTTGAAGGTAGCCTCATAGGTTCAGTATAATCACACGAACCCTTAAAAGTAGAGACGGAAGAGGGAATCGTAGAAATTCAAAGTACTAGAAGGGTTTAGTGTGGCATGGCTGGCTTTGAAAATGAAGGGGCATGTGACAAGGCATGTAAGCAGCTTCTAGAAGCTGATAATGACTCCGGGCTGAAAGCCAGCAAGGAACCAGGGACCTCGGTCCTACCGTTACGTGGAAATTAATTCTGTCCATAAGCCGAATGAGATGAGAAGCGGATTCTCTCCGACAGCCTGCAGGTGAGAGCCCAGCCCCCTTAGCACCTTGATTCAGATTCGTGGGACCCTGAGCAGAGAGATCCGCGAAGCCCACTGGGACTTCTTACCGACAGAACTGAGACATAATAAATTGCTGACGTCGGAAGCTGCTCAGCTTGAGGTAGTCTGCCATGCTGTTGCATGGAACGGAAAATGATCACAAAGTCTAAGCAAGTCCGAAGTAGAATGGCTGCTGTCGACGGAGATGCTTCTCCCACACCCACCTTGATGTGGAGACACACGTTCAGCTCACCGGGTCCTAGCACTCAGCCCTACCACCTAACCTCCGAAAATCCCTGCCCCTCCGTATGCCCTGCATTCCGCAAGCACCGTGCTTGTCCTGAGCTCTCTCTTTGCTAAGGCCAACCCTTTCGCTGAAATGTTCGCAGAGCATAATGAAACAGGGATCTGTCCAAGGCTGCCGCTACCTCACTTCCATGTATCCAGCTTACGATTGTCACCTCACACCCGATCATCCTGTCTCCTGAGCCTCTTTGTCCTGCATATTAGCAAAACTGATAGAGTCCGCTATGCATTTGTAGGCTGGCCTTCCGGCTGAATCAAAACGCAGTGATTTCCTTGTCTGAGCATCTCTCTCTCTCTGCATTCGGTCCTGTTTCTTCTACACTTTTTCGTGAACAAAATACACATCTTTGAGTAAATATTTATGAGCGGTAGAGATGTGAATCCGTGAACGTGGGATTCATTTCCAGTGTGGATTCTCATCTAACGTATAATAAAGTTCGAGCTACTTATCAGGATCTCCATGACCCTCCTAAGCAGGTCCCTGATAATGTCCTCAGCCTGCTTTCCTCCCAGCCCACTGCATCATGGAGAGATGGCCGGCTTTCCTGTTCAGCAGACAACCACAGCAGCATCTGGTCACTGCTTGCCGAGGTCGTGGGCCCCCCTGGGATGGGCTCTTCATAAGAATTCCTTATCCCTCCCAGGGACTCTGCAGGTCTGGGAGGTTCTTCAGTTTTCATGACTCGGTCAAAGAGGAAATGGCAAGTCTTTGGGCCGCCAAATGTAGGAGCCCTTGTCATCTGGCATATAATATTAGTGCACGAGGAGGCTTTCGGTAAGGGTTGGTTTACCTGCAGAGTCTTCACATGGAAATTTTGAGAAATACAAAAGGATACTGGGGAAGAACGTGACCCATGACATAGACTTTGTAGACGTGTTTAACCTTGAAAATGTGATAGGAAATATCCAGACAGACCCCAAGGGAACCATCAATCCCTTTAACCAGGGTTAGTCCTCACACGAGTGTCCTTGGGACATGACCTCTGCCTTATTCCTGATGCAGAGTCTAGTCACCTGAGTTTTCTGTCTTCGGCTGTCTGCTGGTGGCAAGATGATGTAAATTACTCCTAAAAGAAGGAGTGCCTTGTGTCCCGGCCAGGATACCCCTACCGAAACCTGTACGATGATTGTTTTCTACCTCTCAATTATGTTCCTTTTGTGCATTTTCATAATATTTCATATTAGGCTATCTTTACCACAGAACCTATGAGCCTCAGGGGTGACTGGAATCAAATTAAATAATGCCCCTGATGTTCATTTGTAATCTAAATCATTAGGAGGAAGTACACCGTGGATAAAGTAGAAGCCCCTTAACCAACTTCCACACAGCTGGCTCCCCGAGTCAACACAGTGTGTTCTTTCTCTCTGTTACCCATGCGAGCTCTGGCTGCAGAAACAAAATCTCGTTGCCGACGGCCCGGCCTCATGAAACAGGGAACCCACGTCAAGGTACTTCCAATCTCAAGGCCCGGCCTTCAGACCCGAACCAGTGGGTTTGCCTGTTATTTTCAGGTTGGACCAAGAAGTTCACACTCTACAGCCACTGTGCCGCTAGGTCAGGGAGGAATCCGCTGACCATCCCAAGTGAATGTGGGTCGCCAAATGCCATTGGGGGCTAGCCTGAAGGTGACTGGCTACGGAAGTGTTCCAGACAAATAGAAATCGGAATGCAGGGTGTGATCTTGGATTAGATCTGTGACTTTAGATTGGAGAAACTGTCAGAATTTCAACACGCAATGTGAATTCGAGAGTAGTAGTGTATCAAGGTCAAGGTTGTTGACTTTGATAAATGTAACGTACTTACATAGGATGTTTTTGCTCTTCTTAAGAAACACGCGCTGAAATATTTAGGGGTAAAACAGCATATAACTTATTCTCGAAAGGTTAGGAGGGGGGAGAGAAAGAGAGAGGGGCGTGAGAGGGAGGGAGGGAGGGAGAGAGAGTGAGAGAGAGAGAGAGAGACAGAGACAGAGACAGAGACGGAGGGAGGGAGAGAATGGAGCCAAATGTCGACAATCGCGCATCTGTGTAAATTGTATCCAGGAGTCCTGTGGAGTCTTTTTGCCACTCTTCTGTAAGTGCAGAGTAACGTTAAAAGAAAAACTTTCAGAAATAGTAAATGTTCGCACGCAGAAGCCCACAGCAGCTGAGATAAAGGTCCCTCTCGAGTGATGGGGTAGAAAACCCGCCAATGAGCATCGACTTTGACAATAGGTAGACTGGACTTGTCCTCTCGGAGAAAAGGTCCTGGCTATGAATCAAATGACGAATACATCAATATTAAGCAGACTCAGTACACCAATGACGAGGTGGCGAGATCGCGACACACAGGGATGAGTCCCCACTGCATGTGTTTTCATGGGCGGTTGCCAGTTAAATGAGATTGAGTGCCCAATGTATTTTCGATGAGTTCTACGCAGAAAAGCCATTTGTACGGTGACAGTCGAGGCGCTGGCGATGTGCCTTGTTCCCCTTCCAAGTGGAAAGAACAAGACAACGCGAAATGTCTACTGGGCTTTCCTTCCCCGTGGCCTTCTTCCAGGTGGACGCTGACCTACCACGTATTTTCTTTCATTTTAAAAAAGAAGTATTTGAAGGAGTCACGTGCCCACGGGACATGGAAACAAAATGACAATCCCTTCCTAGTCTCCATGGAC
>NW_011889426.1:95782-98972 GCF_000151845.1 Pteropus vampyrus | reverse complement strand
GGGGGCAGAGGAGGTGAGGTCTCCCAGCCGTTGGAAGTGGCAGGAACGATTGATTCCATAGAATGTGACAGCAGTCGGGGAACTTAAGGAAAATCGGTAGGGCCCGTTGCGCTGGTGCTGAGGGTGAGTCTCGGCAGACCGCAGGGAGGGCCCTGCAATGCTCGTAGGAAGCCCTGACACAGAAGAGGGTCGTCTGAATGGTGGAGCACCAGGCTCCCCACAAACGTGCTTTGTGTGATGGGGAAGGGGGCTGCCCCCTTTCTGACTGCACCCCATTTCCCGGTAGGCGGGGATCCCCACAGCGGACCTGGTCTTCACGTGCAGAGGTGGATCCCATTGCTAGTGCTGGTCTCACAGTGGAAAAGGAAATGATCTCACGTTGCCTGTCTGTGCCCATCACTGCGCAGTCAGCGCTACAGAGAGGCCCCTGGCACATGCTGGACAGAGTGGGCAGCTCCAGCACGTAGGACAAATTTAGTTTCTTTCTCCCGAGGTGACCTGAGACTCCACTGTCGTGATCACCATGGATTTCTCTACGACTGGAGCCAGCGAGCACTTGGGCCTCCGTTGCTGGAGGAGGGAGCAGCCCTTTCGTGAGAGGCTTGCCATGAGGGGCGAGGGCTTGTGGGGTCCGCCCTCCCCAGCTTGCCAGGGCTGGATGCACGTTCACCCCTCCTCCGCTTCTGCAGTTCACACATTGATTACGCCTCAGTTCCGACGATGACAATCCCGGCCAATCAAGATCAAGGCCCTCAAGACCTGCAAGGTTTTTATAGCCTAGCGTCACCTCGACATGGCCCCTGGATTAAAGCAGCTAAAATTGATGCCTTTTTTGTACTCTGCTTCCTTCTCTGCCAAGTCCCCGATATTGGACGTCTTAAAATCCTGTGGCACCAAGGCAGCCTGCGGGGTTGGGGTCCAGGCCCCAACTTTTGGAGCTTCCTTTGAATATCTGGCTCCGCCTGAGATATGAAATGTATAGCCAGGTGTGTCCGGCCCTCAGACTTCGGGCCAGTGTTACTATACTCTCCAAAAGCCTCAGAAAACTGGACCAGACAACAGAAAACACAGAAAACTTATTTTGATGAAGCACAGAATCCTTCCTGTCTACTCAGATGACTTTCCAATAATATCGTCACAGAACAATAGTCCAAGAGACATTGTGCTATTTAGTAGAAAGAAAAACACAACTCTAATCTCGTATCAGCTTCCTTTTGATATTGAAATTGATCTCCAACCTCCTTTAGCCTAACCACAAATAAAATGTCCATTTCCACAGTTTCTCTTCACAGACTTTCCGCAACGTGCCTCCTCCTTCCGTTTGCTCTGCTCACTCACTGATCCCTCTTGTGAAGATGACCGCTCACACCCAAAAGCATCACCCTGAGAATAAAATGGTCTCCAAACAGGAGACGTCAACCCCCGAAGCTCGTCGGACGGAAGGCAAATTGCGAGCCAAGAAGCAAAGGCGTTTGTTCAAAGCCGAATTTTCAGAAGGCCGGATCGTGACTCGCACAGGGGTATAAAACGAAGACGTGGTAACGTTTGTATTGCACGCCTGTGATCTGAGGGAAGCCGGCCAACATCACGGTCACGGTCGGCCGCGACGTCGACTCCGTGCGTGGAGGAACCATGGCAGTGACGTAGGGAGGGGAATGGGAAGGACACAGGTTGGCTAAATGTTAACCCCGGTGGAATTCACGTGCTGCTGGACACAGAAGCGGGCTGATCGGCCCTGTCCCAGACCGCGGGGACCCTGCAGTGGGACGCAGGAGCTTCCCGCAGACATTACTGACTGCTCCCCGCTGCACGGATGTTTACCTGTGGCACGGAAGAGAAACAAAGCTGTACAGAGATAAACTCAAGTCTTCATTCCGTCCTTTACTCCCTGTGTTTGGTGATTTTTCAGAGAAACTAAGAAAGACATAGAAAGCCAATCCCCCAAACACTGGGGGTCTCACTCCCTGACTCAGAGGAGCCCACGCTCTGTGCCGGACAGTTATTCCTTCTCTAATGACCCCTCCTCTGCCCCTGACTCTGGCTCACCCTGCATCCTTTCCTGGCCAGGGCCAAAGATGCTTCCTCTCTTGGCACAGGACGCGAGGTCCCCATTGGGGGGACTGGCCCTGTCACATCCACATCCGAGTGCACGCATAACCTTTATGTAACGCCCCGGAGCTCACATAAGCGTCAGGAAGAGTCCATTTAGAGAGACATGAAGCAGCTGAAACCCGGAGAACTGTGCCAGAACCAGGCAGCCCAGTATGGTGCAGGGTGGGAGGCACAGAGGTTCACACGGGAGCACGACCGTGACCTCCCCCGATCTCCTCCCACCCTGACACCCCAGCCCCCCACCACGAGTTCCAATCCCACCTCTTATTTAGCGTCCACACCGAGCTCGGGGTCCACGCCGAGCGCTGTCTGTACCCTAAAGTCTTATTTGATTCCCTGGACCAGGATGTCATCTTGACATCTTCCAGACTCCCAGACACGGATCTGTAATGCTTCACCGCACTTATCACATGCTAATTTGAGTGACTGCGAGTCCTGCGTCTGTCCTGAACCCCTTCGGTGGACACCGCGGCCTCGAGCAACGACTTTATAGAACACACATAATTTAAGGAAGTTCTGTAGATGAATGAACGAGCGTTGCTCATGCCTGTTTGGGGTCGTCTCTCCATCTCATCGCTACCCCGCTTCTGTAAGACACGGAAGAGTTATTTTGCAATGCTTGCACCTGTGGCAGGCACCTTTTGTGTCATTATCTGCCGTGGGCAACACCCATTACAATCCACCGTGAAGGGATGCACATGTGTCTGCACGTGCACACACACACACATACACGCTCACTCTTGAGAACGTCTTCCTGACACCCTAACGTACTGGGCAGGGTCTAGCAAGCATGCTGGCAGCGGGAGGCATCACCCTTGGGCACCCCTAACTGTAGTGAGGCTGAAGTAGAGCTAGTTGGACACACAGACACACACCCCGCTCCAGCAGGTATGGGGCACTGGGGTCCACAGTCGCTCTTCCTCTCTGAACAGAGGCAAAACCACAGGGGATGAAACCGCCCCGTCCTCTTGTGTGTGTGCAGAATCCGTAAAGCCCAGGCGGCGGGGGAAGATGGTTTTCAGAAAGAAGGAAGAGCGTGACTCTCATGCAGATACAAAAATGAGCACGTGTTGAAAAT
>NW_011889426.1:91950-94692 GCF_000151845.1 Pteropus vampyrus | reverse complement strand
CATGCCCTCCCCCTTCCTGGCTGTGTGTCCACATCAAAGGAAACGGGTAACAGAGTCTTTTAAACGATAAGTGACAGGTTCTAAAGAATGATAAACAGAATTCCCTGAGCACTCGGGGTCCCTCTCAGTGCGTTTACTGTCCCTCACGGTCCCTCTCGCTCTCTGCCTCTGAGAGGGGAGCACGCTCTGTCTGGGGAGCCTCACCCCTTTTCTGTAAACGCTCCTTTTGACGCTAACTCTGCCGCGTGTGTTGAATTCTTTCCACACTCGCTCAAGGGCTCTCTTCTGTTGGCGCAGGCCTTGGTCCCCCCCCAGTCGGGGACACCTGCCCTGTCCTGCATCGGTCTGGCAGCGCATGACCAGCGTCGGTACTGAAGCCGAGAAGAGCGTGCACACCTGCCCCCGCCTTACCTGGCGTGCCCACCTGCAAATTCCATCCTTTAGGGTTTTCTGCTGGGTCCCCGAGGGCTACCCCTTGCATGCCCTGCCTCTAACTCTCACCCCTGCGTCTGGCCAGTAGAAAGACTGTCCCTCGGGGCTGTCCTGGCTGCCTCCTGGGCCCAGGCTGCTCTAATAGTCTTTCCTCTTTCTCTTGTCTTTATGTCACATTCAGTGACTCTGGAACTGCAGAAAACTTTGTCACAGTTGCTGAGGGTGCCTCACAGATTATCCTGCTTTGTGGATGTCTGGTCCCCAACAGACTCCCGTGAGATGCCAATACATCAACTGTCATTCAGACGCATCTGGCCGTCAAACTCACTGACGTTCCACGACAGGAAAAAAAAAAAAAAGCGCTAATTAAATACATTTTGACCTCACCATGTAAATAGATTTCTATAAAAGTTCCACATAAAATGGTACTTCTCACTCTAGTGCCTAGAGGACACTTCTTTTAAACGTATATTTCCAATTTTAAACGTATATTTCCAATTTTAAACATCTGTTCATTTCATTTTGATTCATAGTTCTTTCATTTTTCCTTTATTTCTTACTGAGAATTCATTTGCTTTCAAAGAATGATTTAACTACCTTTCTTCTTTACTCACAGACATGCTTGATACAAATTAATGACTCAAATAGATTAAATGGTCTTGCGTTAGGAAAATTATCAATGCTTAAGTCATCCAGTTTTACATATTCGCCACGATAAGAAGTTGCTCAATAGACAATATTAAACACAAAAGCTTCTACTTTTGAGCTATATTAAAAATTTTGTTCCACTTGTTAGACTCAGAGCTGGAAGTTTCCTGACGAATGAATAGTTTTATGGTCCTCAAGCCTTTTATTTTTCTTTAGTTATGGACCCTATTTTGCAAATAAAATTTAACAAAAACAAGTAGTTTCAGTATGATAAAGACAGACTACAAACTTGCCAGGATTCGTTAGAATCCTAGGGAAAAGGAAAAAGTCCATCTATGGCAAAGAAGAAAAATTAAAAAAAAAAAATTTAAAGGAAAGAGTTAAGTTTTAAAAATTCATTTCCTCAAGCATCTGGATGAAAAATATGTCTGTTTTTCAATGACACCTAGACTGACGAAGATGAATAAAATTGGCACCACCTGAAATTAGTACTCAATGTCAAGCCATGGATAGAAGAACGGTTGAAAATACGCCTCAGAATCTTAAATAAACATGTCCGTCTGCTCAACAATTTACCTTAGGAATTTGTCTCAGGAAGAGAATCAGACAAATGAAAAATTATGTATTTTTGTTTAAAATAGAGAAAAGTTTAGAAACACTCTAAATAATCATCAATAAGGTTGGTTAAACAAATTATAGTGCAGTTTACACAATGAAACACTAGGAAGCTACTTAAAATAATAATAGAAATGATAGGTAGATAGATTAGATGATAAATACAGATAGATGATAGATAGATAGATAGATAGATAGATAGATAGATAGATAGATAGATAGATGAAAGACAAGTAGGTAGATAGATGATAGATGATAGATAGGTATAGATAGATGACAGATAAATTAATGAAAAATGATAGAAAGTAGATGATTGATAGATATAGATAGATAGATGAATGATAGATAGATTATAGATATAGATGATAGATGGTAGATAGATAGAAAAATTGTCCTTCACCTATTGTAAGGGAGGGATACCAAATTCAAATGTCACACATATTAGAGCAGCCATGATCATGGCAAAACTCATGAGTGCCACTTTTTAGTGATTTCTACACTAATAATTGTCCTCAGGGCTTGGAGGTGTGAAGTATTGTTTCTGGGCTACTCAGGTGAAGCAGGATTCCTACTGGTCGTGATCGTCGTCTGAGGATGGGGTCTCCATTCGACAGCAGGCGGATCTGGGCTTGATGAAATGAGAGGATCCTTCCAGCCTCTGCCATCCTCGCTCCATGGCCGGCTTGGACCCAGCTCGGGGAATCTATATTCATTCTACCGCAAGCAGTAAGCCTTCAGAGAAGCCGTTCCCATGTCTTGGAACACGTGTCTCTGAATGCTGGTCCGTGCCATTACGCACAGGTATATTCCATCAGCACCAGCCTCACCGGATGCTGCACCACGTGTAGAATTTACAGACCGGGGTCCTATTCCTGCACCACGCGTTGGAAACATCTTACTCAATATTCTCTTCAGAATGACTTTTTCTTTTCTTTCAGCGAACCATTGGATAGACACAGGAATTTCCTCCTATAATGTCAAATTGTGTTTTTTCGACATTTGTCAAATTGGCTGCCTGGGAAACTTGATGAGACAATTTTGGACTAA
>NW_011889426.1:89591-91405 GCF_000151845.1 Pteropus vampyrus | reverse complement strand
ACTGAGTATTGATTAACCAAGCGAGTATAAGCCTCGATCTCTTTGGATAAGAAATAAGCAAACTTATCAAAATCCTTCAAAAAAAAAAAGTCTTAAGAAATATTTTAGCTTGTTCGACTATTTTTGCAGTGCCAGTAAGTATAACAAAAACGTCAGTTTTCTAGTGAAGGTCAAATTACAGACCAGCAGGGGGGTCCTCGCAAGCCCTCCTGAGGCAAAGCTGGCCGAGCTCTCCTGCTTCCACTGGACCAGAGTTACGGTAATGTCTGGCCTGCGTGCTTACAAGAAGACAGGACACGAACATGGCTGCGCTGGTCCCCAAACCTGAAAACGCAGTGACCATATCCAACAATGCTCCCCTGAGAAGGGGCTATTAACTACGGCGGGTCGAGGACAAGTGTGGACGAGGGCTGTAAACACGTCCATCCCCCAGTGCAGAGAGGGACTGAACTTCTCATTTCCACAGTCTGCTCTGTGCTTCAAACCCGGAGTACGCTGGGTAGAGTGAAATGCTATTGTGGGGGTTCAGGAGGAGCCACCCCAGGATGTGCCTCAGTGGTATGCAAATGACTTTGAACTCAAGGCAGTTTTAGGCACAGGCTCAAGAGAAACGTCTGCCCCTCCCTTAACGACTAGGAAAAACTTGAATTAAGGGTCTTGAGCATAATAGGAGATGGTCAGAGATGACCTCTTTGGACCCTAGGACAAAATTCTGTTGACTAAACATCTTTTCTTCTTTTCGTTCTGCAATCAGCCTTTGAAGCCCCCAAGGCACCTGTCTCATCTCCAGCTCAGGTCGTCTCATACGCCTGTGTCCCTTTTCTGTGTCTGAAGCTGTTCTGCGTGGGGGGTCTCTGTGTCACATATGTGGGGTTCCCGCATGTATAAAAATTGGTTATTTTTTTTTGCTACTCTGCGTCACATCCATGGGATGATTGGACCAGCCGGAAGAACCTTCAGGCAAGTTTTTCCTCTCTCCCACTATTAAGTAAATAAGATTTTTGCATGTAAAGTAACCTAATATGACTTTCAAAATTACATAGAATTTTGGAAAAATGTATGTAGTGTTTCGCTAAGAACCAGGGATTTTAAAATAATTTTCCTCCCAAATAACTTTTAATTATTTCTAATTCAAAGAATTGGCATTCACGAAAGAAAATCCAATATACTGGCATACCGAATGCCTCAAAAAACAACAGCAACAACAACAACACACATTGCAGTCAGGGTCCATGCGTCCTGGAACCTGGACGTAGCGATGAGGACACCGAGCGGTGTCATCGTCAGGTCATTTTTGAATCGATCCCATGAGATTTTCACCCAGGGAGTCAAGTGGATTGCTTGAGCGGACACAAGCCCCCCCTGCACAGGTGACAGGCTCCATCGCAGTGTGGTTCATCCTTCTCAGTCCGTCCGTGACAATCTTTCTAGTGTCTCCTTGCTCCGGTGCCGTGAAGACTCTGCCAGGTGACAGAAACGTATCCTTTTTCTCCTATGTCCACCATGAGCCACCATCGAATCCCATTCCACTTAGCGCACAAGATACAACCTTTTAAGCTCTTTCCTGTGAATGCCATGCAGTGGGTTACGGGTTCCCTAAAAATGTTGTGTTTCTGTTAAATACCACGCCTCCTTTTTCTACAGAGTGTGACATCGATAATGAGCCAAAGTCTAGTGCAGTAGGTGATATAACACAGCTCAGGAGTCCCAGACAGAAACCTGAAACCTTGAGATTGAGTTAAGCCCGATCCCTGCAGGGGGCATGGATGGTGTGACCTTGGAAAGACGGTTTGCCTTTTGTCCATTTCCTCATT
>NW_011889426.1:78407-87661 GCF_000151845.1 Pteropus vampyrus | reverse complement strand
GGTGACCAGCTGTCCCCAGAAATGCTGGACTCCAGACAGTCGTCAGATGTTATTTCACAGGAGTATCTTCCACTTTTGAGCTCCCACAAGTCACTGGTTCAGCATACAGATAGCGACACTCCTGACCCCTCTGGGCTCAGAGTCCTACCCCAGGAGTCATCTCCTCAGGCGGTCCTTCCTAGAGATCTGGGATTCCTGTGAGATGCTTCAAGGCCATGTCGTCAAGTCAGGGCAGGACCAACCTCGTGATTATTCAAATCCTCCCCCTCCCTAATCCAAGGCTTCTTGACCTTGGCACTACTGACATTTGGGGCTCGATAATTCTTCACTGAGGGGTCTGTTTGCTGAAGGGTCTGTCCTGGGCAAGTCAGGCAAACCAAAATTGTCCTCTGACCTGGCCAGAAAGTCTTGCCCTTGCGTCCTCTCCTGAATATTCACAAAGAACCATAATCTGGTAAAGGCTCCGACAAGTCCCGTGATACAAAAATAAGGCAGATCAACTGCATTTTCTCATTTATTTAGTCATTTTTTGGAGGACACAATTTTATCTCGCAAAGCTATTTTAAGTACGTGAGGCCAGCACCAGATCTAATTTAGGTGCTTGTGGAAATATACCCCATAATCAAATGTGTACTAAAAAAAAACCGTCCAATTATTTTCTTATGAATATGAATGTCCAGCTAGTAGACGTATGTATAATGGAGATTATCACTCTAAAATTATTTGATTACTCTATGATCTATTATTTGGAAAGATATATATACACACATGTATGTTCTGATAATATATAGAACCCTAACAAGAGCACATCGCTTGGCTCTTGTGTGGGCGATGCGTTATTTGTTCGATTATATATTTATACACAATTCTTCACGTTTCAAATTCACTTAGTCCTTCATTGTTTTTAAGGGTGAAATCCTAAAAAGACCATAAGGGCTGACGTCACTTTTGTATCCAACCTGTGCTCCCTCCCTCACAAACACAGCTGTAGTGGAAAAGGTACCCGAGTCTTTTGAAGTAGGAACGGTAATATTTAATCCAGAGTATTGCTGTAATGTTAAATTTTGGTCACCGTGTGGTCCTCACACTGCTAAGCACTTCTCGGACACCAGCTGGGTGTCCTTCGATGCAATTCAACTCTGCCACTACCTATCTACCTGGAGAGGTGTCAGATGCCACAGGTGAAGGGCTCGGCCCTACAGGAAGGCCTCCCACCCTTTAGATGCCAATCTCATATGCTCAGCCCCCCAGCAGCTCTCCGAACCCCCTCCTTTTGGGTATTTCTTGGAGGCCTCGTTACACAGGCATGAGCAAGTAAATCATCGAACACTGGTGGTTCATTCACCCTGCAGCCTCCCTCCCCTCCCCGGAGGTTGGGGCTGGGTCTGAAAGCACCGACTCTCTATTCAGGGTTGGTTCCCCTGGCAACCAGCACCCATCCCTAGCTGCTTCCAAAAGCCAAGTCATTCATATAAAAGTACCTTTATCCCTCTCATCATTCAGGAAATTCCAAGGGTTTTAGGAGCTCTGTGCCGGAAATCATGACGAAGACCAAATACACATCTCTTACTATAAATCGCAATATCCCATCATCCTTGACAGAGAACACGTAAAATTTCTTAACATGGAGCATGCGCATTAAATGATGATTTTTGTCGAAGTCTTAACCTCACCACGTGCTCACTGGGAAGAAAGAATCGTTCTCTGAGATTTTACATTTCTAGGTTTTTTAAAAAAAACAAACTTTTAAAAAAAATTATAAAAGGTATACGTGCATGCTTATTGTTAAAATGCAGAAAATGTACACAGGTACCAAGAATGAAATAAAATGCATCTGTCACTTTACTCTCCAGAGATAAATCCTTGTTTACAGTTGGATGTGTTTCCGTTCGGTGTTTTTTTCACTATAAAACTTGGAGACACATAAAGATTAGACAATCGTGTACGCTGCCTTTCTTGAGGTCAATTCTGACTGTATACTGTCCTAAGACATTGAAACAAAAGCAGCGGAGGAAGGAAAGAGACGCATCGGATTTTAAAATTCCTTCGTACTCCAACGCGAGGGTCAGCAAACTACTCTAAAGGATCAGATGGTAAATAATTTAGGTTTTGTGGGTCATGTGGTCTCTGTGACAACTACACACCTCTGCCCTCCTCTCCCTCAACCACAGACGATACATAAAGGGATGGGCATAATTGTGTTGCAATAAAACTTTATTTATAACAGCAGGTGGTGGACAAGATTTGGCCCATGAGTTGTAACCTGCCACGTCCCGACCTACAGTGCCAAATGTTTATTATAAGGAATGGATGAGTAACAAAAGTGCAGATGTAACACAGCACTTGTATCGAACTGCTAGAACAGTTTCTGTCCTGTAATTAAAAAATAAACACAGAAATAACATGGCAAAAGTCCATCCCATATGTGACTGGATAATCATTTGTTCCTTTGTTAAAACTTCTTATCAGGGAAAATGATCGTATCTCTGCAACACTGTCATTGCTCATGGACCACGCATCCGGAATGATGCTTTTTCTTGGGCAGCCTGCTCTCAAGAGCTTCGATTACATCATGATGCCTCTGCTTCAGCTTCTTCCGGCTGCTTCTGGGGTTATCCCCATTTCTGCCACTCCATAAATCCCTTCAATAATCTCCCCCAAATTAAGTCCTCTCTGGCTTTTCTTATCAACCCATTTCCCTCCCCCAAGTCCAGATCTAATCGGCCTCACAAGTCCGATAGGATCTTTTTGGAAGGACATTCTGTGATTAGGCAATTTTCTTCAAGAATGATTGCTGAGGGAACCATCAACAATATGATTTTGCCTGGGAAGAAATATTTGAGAGGGAGATGGATTTCCTTCCTTCCCCTCTTCCTTCCTTCCTTCCTTCCTTCCTTCCTTCCTTCCTTCCTTCCTTCCTTCCTTCCTTCCTTCCTTCCTTCCTTCCTTCTTTCCTTCCTTCCTTCCTTCCTTCCCTCCTCCCTTCTCTTCCTTTCCTCCTTCCTTCTCTTCCTTCTTTATTTTTTGAAGTTTTCAGTCTGCCACAGACTGAGTCATGACTGTTTGCGCCCAGCACTCTCTGGAGCTCAGGCTCAGCCTGGGACTTGCAACAATCATACTGTTGGCTCCGTGCCCCTTCCTGTCCTGCCCCCGTCACCTCCCTTCCCTGGGACCCCAAGACCACTGGTCCAGGATCTGCCTGTGGGGAGCCTGGCCTTGCCCCCTGAGTTGTCGTAGGCACTGGGCAAGGTACCGGGAGCTTTTCACCTCCGACTGCAACGGGTCCAACGCTGCCCTAGCACGATCCCGTAACTTCACACGAACGCCTTGAACCAATGCCCCAAATATCTGTAATAAGAGGACTGAAGGATAGGCATCGCACGACTATATGTGTTGTCATTGACATTTTTTCAGATTTTCCACACTGACTACGGGCCATCTCATGGGTGAGGGGATGTGGATCTCTTACAAGGCAGTGAAGAATTATCGGGCACTTGAACTAAGGAAAGTGTCCCTTAACCGCATGGTGCCTCTGTCTGATCCCAAGATGGCAAAGACGGTGGACCTCTAGTGATTAATGCAACAGCCCCTGCTCTCGGATCGAAACGGTCTGAACTGGCTGAAAAATACAATTTTTATCTATTTACCTGGCATCGATCAGACCCTGGTAAATTGATTCAGAATGATGATACAGAATAATTTATGAAATAAAATGGCATTGTACACAACAGCCGTGAGAAAGAAACAGGGCTTCGTCCTAGGGGTTTGCGTTCGGCTCAGCCCACCTCGGCCAGTTACCAGGTGCCTGGGAAGCAGGATGTATCATCACGCGGTCTCTTCTGTTGCAATTAGAGAAAAGCGATTTAAGAAAGGTCCCAGCTAGGCGTCCGCAGAACCGTCCTAAACCCTCACAAAGAGGGATTTGCATGCGGAATGAGCTCACGCTGTGGCACGCTAATTGTCTGCATAATGGAAACTTATCAAAATGCTGTCCTCGTATAAGACTTTGTTTTGCATCTCCTTCCTCTGTCGTTCAGGTTGTGGATGATACTTTAGAGTTACACTGATTATCTTTACTTTTTATTAGCGATTAAGCCCGAGCATGTGACCCACATTTTATTTGCTATGCTTCAGCTCTGAGAACGCTTCTTACACACTAATTATCTGGCTGGATGGCTAGTAAAAAGTTCAGAAGCCACAGGGTTTTGAAGAAGTGTTACTTTGAAAGAAAATACAATTCATTGCACTGGGATGTGAAGAACAATACTTTAAAATGTCTATAAGAAAATATATTAAAATGCCGTTATGACTTCGGGTAGAAGAAGTTTTCTTAACCAAGATAAAGAACACGAATCAAAAAGAAAATGACATGTTAACCTTAAATTATAAAACAAATCCCTTAACCATAACTTTGGCTATCGATAAGCAACGAAATTCACAAATGTAAACCACAGCTGGTTTTCCTGCGCACACAACCGATGAAAGTTTTATATCAACGATATATATTTAGGACTCATATAGGTGCCTGCCCGCCCAGCCGTCCTAATTCCAAGTTAAAGAAACACTCCTATTTGTATTCAGAATGACACACACAGAAAGTGCCCTTGAGGCACACAACTAGAAAGAACTTAATTTTCCATCAATAGAGAAACAAAGTCACGTGTTGGCTATTCAGGAGATGAAATCCTGCTATAGCAGACCGCATGAATCAACCAGGGATGCACCAACGTGCAAACATGTCTAACACAAATGTGGGGGAGCGGGGGATGCTAAGTTTCAAACGGTTGGGTCCAATGATACCATGACATAAAGTTTTAAATCCAGCAGAAAAGTCCACACATTATGTCTGAACACCTAACCCATAGCAACATTTTAAAGACGCATAGGTAAAAAATAAATACCAAGTTTAGAATTCAGATTTTTCTAGGAGGAGGCAGGATGGGAATGAGTGAAGAAATGGTACAATGAACATGTCAATTGTGTCTGTAACTTTCTGTCATTAAAGATGATAAATAGTCATAAATAAATACGTGGACGGATGGATGGATGGGTAAGTGATGTAGGTAGATAGATAACATGATAGATAATTGACATTAGTTATAATTCTCTGAGATGAGCTAATCAATATTTTTTTAGGCATTCATTATTTGTAACTGTATGCAAGACACTATTTATTTAGTGAAAATAATTAAGGCACTTCACTGTCTCAAGACAAATGATACGTATCTAAGACGACCCACGCCCTCCGTTAGTGCCAATGAACTGGCCCCCAGGCCCTGCGTTGTGCTCCATTTCTGCCCAATTAAATATGTTCCTGGTGGTTCAAAGTTAATTTTAGGTCACTTTAAGCTGGATAAACTAGGACGTAGACCATAATACCAAAGTGAAAAATGAAACCCCAGTGAAACCAAAGCCACCATTTTTTTCTGAATCCTCGTTGAGTTGCATCTGTTCATCATCATGGATGTGAGAGCTCTAAGGGGCTCCTTTAGAATTCACCCTCCAGGGATTTATTTTCGTACGTGTGATCTGGGGCGTGGAGTCTGTCATTCCAAGCCAAGTCAGTATTCCATCTTCAGATATTGTCATTTCAAGGAGCCGAAGGAGTATAGCGTTTCTGTTAAAGGAAACACACACTTGAAGAACATTCGTAGACAGAAATACGCAGAAGAGAGATTTTCCAAAAGGGAGGAAGCGATTACCTTTCTGCTCTGGAGCGATGTCTTTGCAGATTATTTTTAGAAATCTTAGTAAGAAGGTCAGTTAACTCTCAGGTGTTAAGAGAAATGAAAGCCAATAATATTTCAACACATCTCAAAACAGCCCTAGAATTACTAATCTGATAGCAAATATCTCAGAGTTATAACAACTTGATGTTTTTTAACTCACACTTGACTAATTTTAAATAAGTCCAAAGAGTTACTTTAACCGAAACAGCATGAAGCTGCAGATTATAAAGTCTATTCACAAGCACAGTCAATTCTATTAAACAAATCCTTTCCATCCTGAGCTACTGGCCTATAGCTCTCTATGTAAACCTAATTTGAGTGTCATGTTTTATTTAAATAACTGACATTTTGACCGATGTACACAATGCTTTTTGTCACTCATGAAAGTTTATATAATTTACTCTAACTCTAAAGCTTTATTGCATCTTAAAGATGTGACTCATGTATAATAAATGTTAATACGAACGGGTTCTGGTTTGGCCAACTACATTACATGGGATTAAAAAGAAACACAGAACAGGCATTCCACACAAGACATAAGTGACAGTTTCCTGTCCGGCACCAGTATCGATAATTTTTTTGTTGGCGGCCCTTTATAACCTGGGACTTAGCATGTCACGGATGAAAGACACAGATACCCTGTTCTCTTGAATACACACAAACGCATGACTGTGTGGTGTATCTATTCACATACATTGTTTTGCAGATGAAAATGACACTCTTGTTCTGCTTATGGTACGGCAACTAGGAGATTCGTAAGAAATCACGCGAAACCAAACCATGTTTTTGAACGTCCAATTAATAGCATCCCTCTTTTCTATCAAAGGTCTGAAGTCATTGAGAAAAAAATGTATATGGAGACCAAAATATCACCTTCGACACAGCAGATAACTGGAGAATGTGGCTTTTCTCTGGGGGCAATCCAGTACTGACACCCCCCTCCCCCAAAATCAGACTCGTCCACTGAGTTCCGGCCAGCACGGGACTGATGCTGGGTTTCTCTTCTAAGATGGCCCCTTTAAGAATCCCAGAATAAAAATCCCAGAATAAGAATGACTGCTTCCTATGGGCGGCCAACTTGCAGGAGTAAGGGAATAAGCTCAGGCAAGTCACGGGCACTTGTCATGGGGGACGGCGGGGGTGGGGCAGGGAGGAAATGAAGGGCGAGAGAAGTGGCAAGTGCAGGGAAAGGATGGAGGGAGAAGGAGGAAGGAAGGGTGGGAAGGAGGGATGGAGGGAAGGAACTAGAATAACAGAAAGGCTTGTATGTCCACACTGCTCCTGATGCCATCCTATGCAAACCAACTTTTCCAATATCTTTCCGGTTTTACAAACCATGGTGAATATGTAACAGAGAAGCTGAAGGAAATACAGAGAAAGAACTTATTCTAAGACAAAAACATTTAAAGGTGTAGTGAATGGAAAGTAAAAACGGGAAAACACGATTTATAACGCTGATATTACTCATGGGAGAGGAAATGTTCTGAGCGGCCGGATTAATCGCCACTGTTACTGCAACACAGAGAGGGGCCCAGTGGGCTGTAAAGATGCCTCCGTCTATAGAGAGCAATGCTGCTCGATTTTTACGAAACGTTAAGTTGAAAGTAACGTGTATCTCTATGCATTTGCGATGTAATTTTAAAGTCAGAAGACTCTAGATTTTAATTTGTTAGAGATTACAGTTCTGTCTACAAATACAATTTTATATAATCTTTCTGCTTACAATGAGTTACACAGCTAAGACAAAACGACTTCTTTTTAGAAATGTACATTCATATATTTCTTTATATTACTTATTATTATTTATGCCTACAGCACCTGGTCTTCCTAGGTGGTCTCCCATCCAAATGCTAACCAGGCCTGACCCTGCTTAGCTTCCGAGATCAGACATCAGGCTGGTTCAGGGTGTCGTGGACGTAGACTATGGACCGTGGCTCCACTGGGGTGTGAACCCAGGACCTTCTGCGTGTAAAGCAGACGTGTTAACCGCTCCACTATGGAACCACGTCCATGTACATTAATATATTTAAATCTAAGCAAATTTCTTTAAGGAAGAACATTCTGGCATTAATTTTTCTTCCATTTTTTAAAAAATATCCTTTAATTTTGGATACAGCCACTCATTTTCATTTAGTGTTCTATATTCAAGAAAGAAGACATTATCGGGGAAAAATCCAACTATCTGCATGATGCACTGGTACCAAACTGATTGTGAAACTTAGAGACGTTATTGAAAAACAGCATTTAAAGTCTAGAGCCTCCATTTCCAGTATCGTGGCCAACCGTGTGCTGCAGAAACCCTACCCCACCTTCCAGTACAGAACGGGAAAATGACAGATAAATGTCAACTTTATTTATTTTTTTTAAAGCAAACCTAAGCTGATGACTAAGAATCAGATACTGTGAAAACCCACGAGTCCCTGAGGTGAGCAAGCCCTGTTCCTGTGCCGTCCGAGCTCTGACTGCCAGGAGCCTCTCGCTCAAGGGTCCATGCACCGAGGATAGGAGAGAAAGGTTTTGGTCTGAAAAACGGAAGTGCCACATGAAACTCACGGACACAGTAGACGCCCTCACAGTCACAGCCTCAGTGACGGTTGGTCATCGTCGACTTACTGAAATTACACTACCAACACAGCCAAGTCACAATTTGTTGACAATGGCCTAAAAGTTGTAAGTTTGTGGAAGCACACACAAGCTCCAGTGAAGAAATCATTTAAAATCCAGACTTTAAAGAATTTCTGCAAATCATATTCTAATGTATGTGACTTTTAGAACCAATACGCTTTGAAAAATAAAAAAAATTAAATGCGATTTATGATAGCATCAACAAACATTGAATACCTGAGAATAAATCTAAGAGGAGAAGTATAAAACTTCTACACTAAAAATGACGAAACATTGCTGAAAGGTAAAAAAGACATAAAAGAATGGAAATCTATGCTATTTTCATATTTTCATAGATCGGAAGACTCAGTATTACTACGATTTCTACTCTCCCCGAATTAGCGTAGAAACGGAATTCGACCCCAATCAAAAAGCAAGCAGGCTTTGTGGAAAGACAGAAGCTGGTTCTCAAATTTACATGAAAATCCGCAGGCCGTAGCATAGCCAAGACATTCTTGAAGAACGACAAAGTCGGAAGACTCACGCGGCCACATTTTTGGAATCACAGTGGTGGAAATAAACAAAGACACCCTGAACGACAGCGAGCAGAGGCTGTTTTTTCCGAGGTTGCTGCAGCATGGGAATGAGCTACCAGTATTTGCAGTTGGCCAAGACTCGAAGGCTGGCAGAGGAATCCTAAAGCCCTACAGTGAACAAGCAGGAGGTTTCAGGTGGGACGTAACTGGAGGTTGACGGTGTGCGAGCTGGGAGGGGGCTACGCAGAAGCAGGCCGTGTTAAGTGATTGGTCTGGGGAGCATAGGAGACTTTCTCTGCTTGGTTCTGAGTTGCATAAAGGGGAAAAAATTAGAGGAAATGGTCTGTCTCGGTCCAGGTCCTGACCAGTCTGAGTTTACGACGGA
>NW_011889426.1:72221-77731 GCF_000151845.1 Pteropus vampyrus | reverse complement strand
CTTTGATTCATATTAGACTTTAATAAGATAAGAATGCATATTAAAGACTGAAATCCAGTGGATACAACTTCCAACGGTTTAGAGACACAGAGTGTGAAGGGGATCACAATACGACACCCCCACACATGCCACTTTGGTATGCGGAGTCTTTTGAGCTGCAAGCATTTGAAAATTAACAGAAGAGGAAGAGTCATTAGTCCTCGACTTATCTGCCTAAAAGCAGGGCACACATTCTCCTCTGAGGAAGTTCAACACACCAGCCCAACAGAGAGAGAAGAACCTCTCATCCCAAAGACGAGAGCGGACGCCAAGATGAGCCAGCCTCGACAGACCTGATTGAAGAAGTTTTTAGTTTCCTTTCCTTCCTCCTCCAATTTCCTGCTTGTGTCCTCGGTTTAACTTCCCTCGAGGCCCAAAGCCTCTTTTTTGGTTGTTGTTAAAAGGGTACGTTAGCCTCCGATGCTGTTTCTTTGGGGTTCGTGACTTTTCTGTGCACATCGACGTTAATAAAAATCATGTGCCTTTGCTGCCATCCATCTGCCTTTTCTTAGTTTAATGGTCATGCTCCCAGGTGACAGATCTAAGAGAGGAGAGGAAAACTTTTTCTCTCCTGACAAATGAAGTCGGAGAGGGAAATGTAATGTAGGGCCTTGCACGAGAGTTGTTTCAAGTTTGTATTTATTTTCTTTCCTGGGCATTTGTGAATGCAAAATTCATGGTTAAAAACAAAAGAAAACAAACGAAGAAAAAAGAAAAAAGTCTAAGACACCCAAGTTAATGAACTAAATCTAATTATTGGGGGGCAAAATAATAATGAATGGCAACGGGATACAACAGCCTGGATTTCTGAAGACGAGGCCCTAAAATCTCTGAACGGAACCCTCCCCTGCGCACGCATCAAGTGATCTTTCAAATAAAAACCTCCATCTGACTTTGTCCTTCCCTTAAGCATCAGGACAGCAGAGGCAGCATCAGGTCTTAACAGCTTCACTTCCGTCATTAAAAGGTCAAAAGCATCTGAATAAAATGAGGTGAGTTAATGCGATAATTACTGTGGTGGGTGCCCCACTTCCGGTGGCATGTTATGCCTGGGCTGACCACAGCTGGATCTGCACAGCACTCACATTTCCCAGGATGAACTCGCTCAGTCGTGCTAGGTCCTGAGACTGTCTTTGAAGGCCTAACAGGACAAGGGAGAGAAAATATTTCGATTGTCTCCACCCGCCCAACTCGATGCCGATTTAAATGACATCGGCCATTCCCTGGCTCTGTCCCTGGCCCCTCTTGTGGAGATGGAAAAAGGCTGTCAGTGTGGTCGGCGGCGTCCACGTCCGCCTCTTCCGCCAGTGTCTCAGAGGATGTCAACAGACACGTCATCCGATGTGACCCCACGGTCCTGATGGTGTGAGGTGACAAGAATGCCAATATAGAAGCAGATGTCACAACTGCTGGACGAAGCGTGTGGCTTCATTTAAGATTGAATGAGCACCTCGTGGATGCCCTGCTCTGCCCAGCACCTTGTTCTCCAAACTCAGATCCTGAGAGCTGTCACCACACACTTCAAATCAGGCAGATGCATGCTTCGTTCACTTAGCTTCCGCCCCCGCTGTCACAGAAAACGCTGCTTGCTTTGTCCCCAGTGTTCTTCCCTTCGACCTGCACCTTGTCATCGGAACAGCAAATGTCTCTGCGGAGAAGTCAGGTCCGGGGCTCGTGGTTGGCCACCACCATCCTGAACATTCACGAGAAGGACACAGACGACCATCTCGGCACTGCTCGAGAGTCTCAGGGCCAACGAAGCCATTTCTGCTTCTTGACGCCAGCGCGGACCTTTTCTCCCATTTATTGTCTTGTTTTCCGGTTCTCGTTAGTTCTGTCCAGCTTCCGAGCTGTCTTCAGCTGCGTGTGATCCCCACGCTTGGTTTCAAGCTCTGGAGTGGTCACTGAACTCGTGTCTCGTAAGTGAAATGTGAGGGGACACCGGCGCCTCCGTGTGGGAAGAGAAGACACACAGAATATGCATGTGTGCGCTGTCTCTCGACACCCTGTTTGTGCTCAGCACGCACGACGCCCCATGAGCCCAGAACGCCGGTGGACTCACGCGCGGGGACGAGCAGTGGGACTCCAAGTCAGAAGGAGGCGAGCAACACACAGCTATGGGAGTAATTGGGGCGCTAACAGCCCCCACGGGTGCTCCCCGTCCCCAGCAAAACTCGGGGCAAATGCAAGAGAAAGGCAGAGACATTCTGAGACGTGTAACGACAACGCCTTGTCATCGGATCCTTTCATGGGTCACATCCCGGTCTCGGCCAATCGCTCAAGCTGAAAGACTCAGAGAGGGCACCCCAAATTCCATTCCCGGCCACTGCTTCCTACTCATCGGCGAGCTGGTAGCTCACAGTGTTTGTGCACGTACGAAGAAAGCAGAACGAAAAAGGCCGGTTTAGTTTTGTGCAGTGTTGCTGCCGTCGTGGTGACAAACACGCACGCACGTACAAGCGGCAGAACATCAACCCGGCGACTTCGCTGGTTCTGGGTATAGGTTAAAGGCTCTGCTATTTGTATTTAAAGCAGGCACTGCTCAAGATGAACGTGAACGGCAATATCCACGTTAATAATTCAAATTCCTCATTTTCCTGTCACTTACAGAAAACGTAAACGGCAAATACAAAACACCACGGCAAGTCGAGAGAGAGATGGTGGGAGGAAGGAAAATGCTTTTGTACCCCACCCCTTTCATGGGACTTTTCTGCTGCTTTTTCGACAAGGGGCCCACATTTTCATTCTGTAGTGGGTCCTGAAAATTACACAGCCACACCTGTCTGGATGCGTCCCCTTTACACAGTCTGCCCTAGTGTCTAGAAGAATCTAAGCATCGTCCACAGAATTCTGCCATTCTAGTTATTAACATCTTTTACTCTTTACTTTGATCCTCAAAAGTATCTTACAAGCAAACATTGTATACTGAACGTTTACCTTTTGGGACATAGCAGAACAGATCACTTGAACAAGATACGCTTGAAAGATGGGCTGATGACCTCGCTTTGAGGAAGCCAGCCTTGTAGGGAAGGACGTATTTGCTAGAACATTCATTGTCTCCCTCCCCACCCCATGAGAGAACCAGCAGGGACCCCTGAGAGAGTCCTTGCCAGGTGTCGATGTCGATTTTGCTATAAGTCGGCACTTCTGAAATTTGGCTGCACGTTGAAATCACCTGGGCAGCCTCCAAAAAAAAAAAAAAAATACTTTCAGCCCCCAGGCTTCATCTCAGACACGGCCCTCCACCCCAAACTCGACAGGAGTTCCAGTGACAACCAAGGTGAAAACCGACCGCCTCGATCTTTATTTTATCCATGATTTGCAACTGTTCCCAAATCAAAGTATACCACAAAGGTCTGGTTGAAATTCTGGACCGCTAAGCAAATTCACTGAGTCCTTACAGGTGGCAGTTCTGGACATTTCGTAAGCACTCCCAGGTTTTTCTTATATTCAGGCACATCCAGGTAGCACTGCTCAAAGATGACTCGAAAGGGGAGAAATGGAGAGGAAGGTGATCAGCAGTGCAGCTGCCAGCGATGGAAGGTCCGAGAATCACACCAACCCTCCTGCATCCGTGACCTGCATCTGCACAACACGTGACCAAAAGCTCCGTGGTTTCGAGCGGCACAAATTTACTATCTCATGGTCACTGTGCATCAGGAATGCAGGCTCAGGGGGTCCTCTGCCCCAGAGTCTGTCACTAGGCTGCAGTGGAGGTGCTGGCCGTGGTGGCGGTCTCCTCCGAGGCTGGCCTGGGGAAGACTCCAAGCGCAGGCGGTCATTGCAAGAACCAGTTCTCTGTGAGCCGTGGGACTGATGGTGTTTGTTTGCTGCTGATTGTTGGCTGACGACGGACTCAGTGCCCTGCCACGGGGGGCTGTGCAGGTGGGCAGCTTCCGACTTCAAAGACGGCACAGGAGAGAGGCTGAGTGACACGGGTGGTGCCATCCTCCGTGACATCGCATCTCCTCTGCATTCTCTTTCTTGGAGGCGCATTTCGGGTCCTGTGTCATGCAAGGGAATTGCATGAGGCTGTAGATCCCGTGAGACGCATCTCTGGGCAGTAGCTTAGGGTCTAACAAACAGCAGAACAGTGCAGCCACAGAGATGTATGGCATCTAGAGGCACGACGTATAGGTTCTGGCATTTCCACTTACCGACGTATGACCTTGACAGCTTTGCAGGCCCTCAGTTTACAGATCTGCACGATGGCGTTAAAAATACTTTTTAATGTTGCTGTGATGCTCATTTGAATTATTAGAGGCAGTGAGCTTGGTAAAACGGCCAGGGAATTAATAATTCCATGAAAAAGAGCCTGGCAAGGGAATTATTAGCACAAGACACGCGGTTATGCCATATTCCAGGCTCATTCTCTCCTTCGTCCATATCTGTGAAGACACATATTCTCACACACTGGGCTGCTGAGACAGGGGCAGAGCCAGGGGGAGCCCGTTTGACCCTGTTAAATGTGTTCTCGAAAACGCCGGGCGTGAAATGAGCCACAGTGTGCTTCTTGCACGTTGCTGCTCTCTGGGCTCGAAGAGGATTCATCCACACATGCGGGGAAAGTGACCGCATGAGGCGCTGGTCCTGGTCCACGAGGAGCAGATGAGCCCCGCCCCCAAAGCACTGCGATGCAGCCGCTTCACGGTAAGACCAGGAAGAGCGTCCCGAGTTGCTTAAGAGAACGGTGAGCAAAACGCTACGACAGGTGATAGAAAAGTAAAGACGATCCGGCTGTAAATTCCACGCAGAGGCATCTAAGAAAAAACGCAGTAAAGGACATATACAGCTATCGGAAAGTCTACAGAAACCGAGTCCTTCAAAAATCGACGCGTGAGTGCACAATTTGCCTCAAAGAAGCAAAGTTCTGCTTACTGAGCAAAAGGGTATTGGCGTCTTCCGCGTAGTGCTCCAGGGTGGGATGCAGAATCTGTCATGGTCATCCCGTAGAGGTGGGCTGGACCTCCTTCCGCCCAAAATCTGGTTTAGAGGCCAAGACCGATGATGCCATATGCATCCAGAATGTAGGAAAGGATTATTATTCATGTAACAAGGCTTTCTGGGGGGAAAAGGCACGCTCCCAAGCTGATATAACATGGCTGGAGAGAGCAGGCAGGGAGAGATTTATGCTGTGAGGATGGGGTCAGGGCTCCTGCACACACCTGGCGATTGCAACGTTTAAATCGCCCACCATGTTGTTTGCCCAGAATCCGAAGCCAAACCGAGAACTCCAGAAACAGCAAGAATCCGGACTCTGCTTCTCTACCTGTGCTCCAGGTGAGACCTGGGCCTGCTTTCCACTCATGGCAGCTCATGAGAGGGGCAAAGGGCCTTCCCCTGCATGTGACCTCTTGAAATGCATAGTCAAGGAGGGGGAGCGTTGACGAGGACGCCCCCACACAGCTCCTACCCAAAAGAAGAGGACAGTGGGGAGACTAAGGGCTCAGGCTGCTGCAAGATGGACGTCA
>NW_011889426.1:69509-71267 GCF_000151845.1 Pteropus vampyrus | reverse complement strand
GCTCTCAAGTATTGAAATGCAAAGTCCACCAGCAACAATCGATAGTTTGTGTTTTCACTGACAATAGATGAATTTGCATAATTAGATACATGGATTTGGGATTCCTCGGTCACCAGGCTGGTTTTGTTCTGTCCTCATTTATGAATCCACTGACCCGAGGCAGACAAGGCAGGGGTTACGAGTCATTTCTGCAGTGTGGGGTCTGATGGGCATTTTTCCCCGTGTCCCGAGAGCCTGGGCTCTGTCCTGAGGGCTGCTGTGTGTTTAGAGACAGATCGCAGGCTTAGGGTCTGCACTGCGGGCGAGGACACCAGCCAACACACACGTCTTTGACTGTCAACCTTGCTATTTGACTAGAAGGGAGCGGGGACCAGCTGTTCAAATTTAACTCACTTCAGATTCAAACACATTCAAGGCCATCAAAATACCCTCAGCCTCCAAATCTAGTGTATCATGTTGATTTTATTCCTTAATCTTCATTAAGTTTACATTAAGACTGTTTCATAAGAGTAACGTCAATTCGGAGGGAAAAAAAAACAACCAACTAGGTCTTAAGATGTTTGTCCCTGTGTCATTGTGTGGAATCCCGTGAGACGTTTCTCAGACGCCGAGGGAAATCGCTTCTATATAAGTGGCAGTGATTAGGGACCGAGGAGGAGGGAAGGGTGGGATTTTGAAAAGAGAGATGGTCTCATGAAACAGGCAGAGAAACCAGGCCCTCTGAAAGGCAATGACGGTGTTTTGAGTAAAGTAAGCAAGATGGAGGTAGGCGACTGGAATTAACTTGGCATCGAAACGAGTTATAGTTCTATGTTCAGCCCACACCGGCTAAGTGAAGCACTTCGTAATAACCTCTGAGCCCGGGCAGACCACGTGCAGGGGACGCAGACAGCCTCAGGGCACTGCGGTGCCTCTGCCTCCAGGTATGCTGCATACCTGTGCAAGGTGCCGGGGCTGTCCTGCCACCATCCACGCAGCACCCACCCGCACCCGCCAGCATGTCGAAGCAGCGCCCTCATGCACAGTCCCCCACCCCCCTTTCTTGCCCCTTGGACCTGGGTCCTCTCTCTAGTTTTCCTCTTATTTCTCAACTCCTTGCCCATCTCTCTGCCTCACGCAGAGCAGGGCTGAGCCTACTAGAGGAACTGCTTTAAGTAACATCAAGGGAGAGACCTTTAGTGATCATTGGCTGACCCTGGCCCATTTCCCAGCAGGGGGGTCCACACAGAGCACCGCTGTCCAGAGGTCACGGTGGATCCAAGGTCCTTGTCATAAGCCACAGCCCCTGGTGGCTGGCAAATTCCACTGGTGTGAAGCCGTATTGTTCTGGCATCAGCAGAGGATTCCACAGGATAGCGACTTCCCGCCTCACCCCATCATCACCCTCGCTGGAACAGGACTCCGAGGGGACCGGGAAAAGGCTAGCGACCAGAGAAACAATAAGATTCCTAGACGGAGAAACGTGGATTTGGGGGCACCCTGAGCTGTTTAAGGACACAGTTAAGGCATAGACATCGGAAAAAACAAAATCAAGGGAAATGAATGATAAAAGAGACAAATTCTTTAAAACTCCAGGTTATGTCGCCATTTAATTTTCATCGATGAAAGTTTTGAATCAGTTAAACTTTTTTTTCTCAATTTGACAAAGAACTCAAGCATTTCCAAACACTACGTCTGTTTGAAGAAGCTAATGATTATCTTTATGCACATTCAGATATTTTTGGAAAACCCAAGTTCATTGTCCATACTAAACAACTC
>NW_011889426.1:69086-69459 GCF_000151845.1 Pteropus vampyrus | reverse complement strand
GGCAGACACCAGTCCCTTGCTGCTGTAAGACAGAGATCCCTGTCATCGATGTTCGTCATCGTGGGCTTCCCTTTGCTCCGAGAGTCATCTTTACCATCCTAGCCTGAAGCCAGCTACATCTCAGAACCCACAAGGACCCCCAGAGCCGTTCCCACACTCCTGCATTTCTTCATCGTTGCCTTCTGCTTCTATCTGGCTGCCTCCCCTGCCATCCTCTGTGACTTTAAAGAGATCAGATGATTCAACAGGATCTGGTCAGATAATCTAGGATCTTCTCAATGTTTTAAGGCCATGACTTTAATCACATCTGCAAACTCCTTTGGGCTGTGGAATGTGTCATCTTCACGGATTCTGGGGATCAGGGCACAGATAC
>NW_011889426.1:65963-67086 GCF_000151845.1 Pteropus vampyrus | reverse complement strand
AAACACTACGTCTGTTTGAAGAAGCTAATGATTATCTTTATGCACATTCAGATATTTTTGGAAAACCCAAGTTCATTGTCCATACTAAACAACTCGAACTCATCTTCTGCATTTTTTTTTTCCTTTTATTCTTTTAAAATTACGATTGTTTCCATTACAAATTAGGTTAATACAACAAAATGCTGTAGGACAGGGGTCCTCAACCCTGGGCCGTGGACCGGTACCGGTCTATGGCCTGTCAGAAACCAGGATGCACAGCAGGAGGTGAGCGGCGGGCCAGCAAGCAAAGCTGTATCTGCATCTGCAGCCGCTTCCCAGCGCCAGCATCACCGCCTCGGCTCCGCCTCAGATCCTCAGGCACTGGATTCTCATAGGAGCACCCGTCCCTGGTGCCAGAAAGGTTGTGGACCACTGCTATAGAACAAATATTGTCAAAAGACTATTATCACAAAACAGGAACATAAGCAAAAGTCGATTGTGAAAGCTACAACTTGCTTGAAAATGTTTTTAAAAAAACAGTAGCAAAGCTTATGTTGTTCATTTCTGGATGTTTTGTGCAAAAACTACACAGCTCGGGCTTATCTCTGTTGTGTTTGTTGTCAGATTTTATCTACGGGGCTTCTTAAAATTGAAAAAAAGGATTAGAGTCCATTTATAATTGTACCTATAAATATAAGGGTTGGAAGTTGTTTTTCTTTTTCCTTCTCGAGGATAAAAGGAACCACTTAGAGGCTGTGCTCTGCATAAATTCACAGTCTTCTATTTTCTACTGAAATCAGCTCTTTCCTCTTTCCATCAAGCCTGTCTTTTAATTTTTCCCGTGGTCATGATCTGAATTTTACCTGAGTCTCAACCATGTACAGCAAAGTGACAGCTGTGTTTAGTGTGATCAAAATTTACCATGTCAAAATAGCTTCCTTCCAAAAGATGACATTTCTGTATATTGAGTTTGGACAGTCAGTTCTCAGTGCCATTAATTATTAATTGCTAGTGATATTAAGGTTGTTTACGAATGCCAAAGATGTTTTATTACAGCTCCCTATCGCTCAAACAAAACCCGGAACCACACGCCACTGCGAACACCCACGCCCCACCCCAAACACCCACGCCCCACCCTGAACAC
>NW_011889426.1:64255-65913 GCF_000151845.1 Pteropus vampyrus | reverse complement strand
TATACCCTCATTTCATCAGGGGGCACACATGCGCTAGGTGTCTGAATTTATCTTTGAAAGAAAGCTATAGCCTAACACATGCATGCACATGCACAGGTGCACATACACACAGACACAGACACACACAGTATCCTTTCATAGTGTATTAGTCAGCTTATGCTGTCCTAACCAAGTACCACAGACTTAGGGGCTTAAACACCAGATACGTTTCTCACTTTTGTGTGTGTGTCCGTGTCCAAATTTCGTCTTGCTATAAGGACACTAGTAATATTGGATATGGCCTACCCCAGTGAACCCATTATAACTTAACCATCTCTTCAAAGATCGTATCCTCCAATATGTTACATTCTCAGGTTCTGGGGTTCAGGGGCCCCAACATATAAATGCCGTGGAGGACACAATTCAGCCCAAACACAGAGGAAGGGCTACTCACTGGCTCAGTTCCCGTCACTCATTCCGCTTTTGACCAATTCTAGACACCCACGAAATTGACTGGAAAGCTACACTCCCATTTTCATCAAGGGGAGCAGCCAGCGTCCATCTCTGTCTACTCTCTGCCCTTGCAAATGGGCCTCTCGTGTTGGGCAGCACAGCGGAGCACTTAAAGAAAAGAGCCGGTCCCAGCAAAAAAATAAAAATAGACGAGAACCGAATTCCTCATAATAGCTTTGCGCAAGACTTGAAAGGATTTCAATTACATAGTCGTGCGAGCTGCTTCTCGAGAAGAGGGGTGGTTTGTACTTGAGTTATTCTCTGATGTCAGATTACAGTACAAGCAAAGCAATTAGCTTGAAAGGGTTTAGGGGAAAGCATAGCCACTGAGGTAGCAGATATAGAGAGAGAGAACAAGTGCTCTCAAGTATTGAAATGCAAAGTCCACCAGCAACAATCGATAGTTTGTGTTTTCACTGACAATAGATGAATTTGCATAATTAGATACATGGATTTGGGATTCCTCGGTCACCAGGCTGGTTTTGTTCTGTCCTCATTTATGAATCCACTGACCCAAGGCAGACAAGGCAGGGGTTACGAGTCATTTCTGCAGTGTGGGGTCTGATGGGCATTTTTCCCCGTGTCCCGAGAGCCTGGGCTCTGTCCTGAGGGC
This sequence comes from Pteropus vampyrus, assembly GCF_000151845.1. Taxonomy (NCBI): domain Eukaryota; kingdom Metazoa; phylum Chordata; class Mammalia; order Chiroptera; family Pteropodidae; genus Pteropus; species Pteropus vampyrus. The sequence continues at coordinate 64,808 of NW_011889426.1, read as the reverse complement.
TGCTGTGTGTTTAGAGACAGATCGCAGGCTTAGGGTCTGCACTGCGGGCGAGGACACCAGCCAACACACACGTCTTTGACTCTCAACCTTGCTATTTGACTAGAAGGGAGCGGGGACCAGCTGTTCAAATTTAACTCACTTCAGATTCAAACACATTCAAGGCCATCAAAATACCCTCAGCCTCCAAATCTAGTGTATCATGTTGATTTTATTCCTTAATCTTCATTAAGTTTACATTAAGACTGTTTCATAAGAGTAACGTCAATTCGGAGGGAAAAAAAAACAACCAACTAGGTTTTAAGATGTTTGTCCCTGTGTCATTGTGTGGAATCCCGTGAGACGTTTCTCAGACGCCGAGGGAAATCGCTTCTATATAAGTGGCTGTGATTAGGGACCGAGGAGGAGGGAAGGGTGGGATTTTGAAAAGAGAGATGGTCTCATGAAACAGGCAGAGAAACCAGGCCCTCTGAAAGGCAATGACGGTGTTTTGAGTAAAGTAAGCAAGATGGAGGTAGGCGACTGGAATTAACTTGGCATCGAAACGAGTTATAGT
>NW_011889426.1:61400-62295 GCF_000151845.1 Pteropus vampyrus | reverse complement strand
GAATACCGATTCTACACTTATCATGGACACCAAGCATCATCGAATCCTGCTTCCATCATAATTTTTCCCCCAGGAGCCTTTTCTATCAAAATACGCCGAGTCGTATGAGCGATACCTAAGCACTCTAAAATCTCAACGCTATAAAGCAAAGGCTGATTTCTTGCTCGCTCTCTATCCACAATATGATGAGCAGAGAGAGTCTGCTCATCCCTGTTGCTCAGAGACTCTGCTGCTGATGCCACCGCTTCAACATGAGGCGTCAGGTTTCACAGTAGCCAGAGAAGAGAGCACGGGGGAGGCGGTCAAGGGCGATTACTTCCGCCCAGGAGCAATGCGTGTCACTCCCGGCTGTGTTTCATCGTGACAAGTCTGAAGCAGTCACCTGAGCACATCTACCTTCGCAGGCATGGATTTTCCTCATGAACAGAGAGGAAGCCAATGCGGGAGAGAGTCACAAAGCATCCCACAGGGATAGGGAACACCGAGCATGCAGAAACCACTGTGCTAAGCAAAACACAGGTGCCCTGACAACCCCCTAGTGCCTTTTCTAAAAGAACTTCCATTTCTTTCTCTGAATTAATTCCATTCACTGGTAGAGAGATGTTATGGACCACGCAACACGGCCATGGCTGAATACTGGTGATTTCATACGGCGTAACACCGTACTATATGTGGAATGGTTTAAGAGTGTCTAAAAATGAGTTTATTAAATACACGACTCTGATCACGTACCGCCTTTTGGGAAGGTAGGAGATATGTCACGCTCTGGTGTGTCAAGGGCAACTTGACAAGGGACGTGCTGGGAGAAAGTGGAGAAATGTCACCTCCGTTTTTAGCGTCCTTCCCAAGGCACGGTGAATTCACTTACATTTGTTTTAAGGAAATCGCACTGTGC